>NC_080579.1:62520164-62821216 GCF_029962835.1 Magnolia sinica
ATAATATACAACTAGTCAAATTAAACCATCCAAATTATGGTACCCAATGTAGATGTATCATGAACCAAATATTAGGCTTATTTTATTATCTAAACAACGGATTGGCGGACATTTATTATGCAGGTAAAGATAAAAAATATCCAACAGTCCTATTTCAACCAGTGTCCATGAATTTGAGGTTAAGATTGCTCAACCAATCCTATCTTGAGATTGTGACCAGGTGATAGTGAGCTCATATGTTGTTGGGAGAACAACAGAATCACACAGAGATGAATCTAGGATAGCGATACAAAATCACCTAGCAAAAGGAAGAAGAACACAGATTTCACATGAAAAACCCTTTTCGAAAAAAAAACTACGGCATAAAGCGACAGAAATTACAAAGAGAGAAGGCTTACCCGATTCGAACAACCATGAATCTCACCCTTCCTCCACCCCTTTGAAACCCTAAAACTATTTAGAAACCTTTGGAATACATCCCAATTGCATTTACACCCATATTTATAGCCTATGGGAGAAACCCAAACAAAATCGAAAATAAATTTTGCAGATCTTGCGGATCCGCAAAATTCTGTGCAAAACGTTTTATATCATCGAACGCCCTTCAATGTCATCAAAACTTATCCTTCAATGGCATCGAAACCAGGTCGATGGCATCAAACTAATACCCAAACTATAACACCCTGTACTTTTCTGTACTCAGGTGTTACCCAATAATTTAATTTATGGAACCGTTCATCCTCATTCAAGCTTAAATTTGATAGTTAGAAGTAATTCTCATTCATGGACCGATCCATCCATTCATTAATTTTCAAGTTGGACCATCAAATTATCAGGTCCACCATTTATCGGGACCTAAAACATCAAATCCATCATCTTTCGAGTGCAAAACCCTTGAGTTGCTAATCCACCACTTGATCATCACCATGAGACCACCCCGATCATTAACTTTGTGATTGGATTCTAATCTAGCAATTCTTAGAGACCTGAGAACCCAGGTGAGTCGTAAATGGAATGATCTGACACATGATTTCCCTAATTTGACCATCGAACAATAAAATCAACCATTGAATTGCGACTACACAACCCTAGGAACCACTAAAACTGTCCGATGTAGACCCTTGGAAGGCCCTGATCTCAGGATATCTCAATAATCAAGAGAGAATTGTCAAATTCACAACTCATTAAACCTACAACCCTTAATCTGTCAATCCATCACTTAATCGTCAATATCAGACCATTCAGTCACTAAGATTACTGTTGATTTCCATGAAAGCGGTCCTCAGAATCATTATACCTTTAAGGTTCAGAATTTTGAGTTGATCAGACCGTTGGTTCAGTAAAGATCATGAAAGGAATTTAAAATCTTATAGTATGGCCCATCTAAGCTTCGAATTTGCCTTACTTTTAGCTTAATACCTTAAAATGATTCACTAAAACATATAGGTGGGGTGGATTGATCAAATACATCACAACGGACCCCACAAAGTGTATCGTGTACACCAAGGGTGGTGCTCCTGCAGCTCACCGAACTCGTCAACACGGTTAAACCGTGTTGACCCGATCAAAATAAGAAAAAAAGGAGATTTTTCTCCCTATTTCTCTTGCCCAGATTTCATTTAAACGGATAGCACTTGTTTGGGCTCACCGTGGGCCACCATCATGATCATCTGAGGCCATCCTGACCGTCCATCATATTCTTCTTGGGTTTTCGAATGAAACCCTGAAGCTCCTATGTGTGAAGGTGTCCGAACTTGCAAACAACCTTGTCTGCAAGTGATGTTGCTTGCGGCAGTTCTCTTAAATGGAACTTTTCTGCTTCTGGCTCTGTGAGTTGGAAAACCTAGGAATCCTCTCTCAATCTTGACCGTCCATTCCGAATAAATCCTAGCCCTTGAAGCTTGGTTACTATAACAAGTAAGAGAGAGAAAGAGACAGAGAGGGAGCAGTCGTCCAAGGGAATCTTTCTGTAATTGCGCTAGAGAAATCCCATCCATTCATACACTTCTAGAAGGCCTCCTAATGCATCTTGTATGCTCATTCTAGGGCATTCAAAAACTCCCTCAGTTTCGATCACTATTTGTCACTGGAAATACTATAAATGTGAGAAATAGAATCCGCAACTCAAAATCTCATGAACCATTGAGATTTTAATCTCATTCGTCCAAAATGTGGGTCACACAATGATCATGGAACGAATCCACACCGTCCATAGGCATCTGATCACCAGATCAGCCTCCCATTGAGAATCTGCCATTTTAAAGGAGATCATCTTCTCCGTTTAGCTGTGAATACCCATCACCAATGGGTGGGCTCCATCCTCTAATCAGAAGCATTCATCTGGTGGGCTAGGACACCAGATGATCATCTGTAACAACAGATGGTGACCATGAAAACCATGTCTACCGGGATCAACCAAATTCCCAGTAAATAAACTGAATGCACGACTTAGATTAGAACCAAACTCGTAACTAATCTTGTGATTAGTTGGTGCATCCGAACCCTCTAGAAGATGATTAACAAAGCTTATAAAAGGCTGCCGTTTAGGGCAACGCTTCCAGAAAAGGAAAGTCAGAGAGAGAAAGGAAAAAGTGCCACAGGTAGTGCCGCATTGAGTCGATTCAACTCGGTCCAAGTTGATGAGAGTTCGGACTGAGTCCATGTGCTTCCTACCTGCTTCAAGAGAAGAAGATGAATCAGAAAGGGAAGACAAGAGAGAAGATGGGGAAAATGAGAGGAAGAGAGGGAAAATTTGAAAGAAAGAGAGAGCTCATGCGCTGCTCCCAGTTGCCGCACTCATGCCCGAGTCAAGTCGAGTTTTGAGCCGAGTAAAGCTGATCTGACATCCATTGTTGGACCACCAGAGAAAACAGAACGCAGAAAGAAATGGAGAAGAAGGAATAGGAAGAGCGAGAAGATGGAGGGAGAGATAACGCCTCTGTTACATGGTGTGTACGGACTTGCTGATGAGTCGGACTGAGTCGGGCTGAGTCCAACACCTCATTTGGGGGTTTTTCGAGCAAAAGTCATAGATCAGTTTGCTTCAATCTCTCTGCACCCTCAGGTATCACAGATCAGTCTCAACTGTGTGCCTTGATATTTCTCTCAACTCGTTATCGAATTGTCTCTGCAAATACCCAACCAGGTTGAGTGTGTTTTATCTTCTGAAACCTACATTTGAAATTAGCCAAAAGGCCCTTAGAGATGTCACTAATATCCTGAATGAGAGAACCAGGGTCGGGTTGTAAATAGACCAAATCAACCTCTCATCTCTATGATAAATAACTGGACTAAGTTAACTCAGGGATAACGGGTTGAGACGATGCATCCAGGGTTGTGCGTCCCTAATTTCGAGGAACTCAGTTCAGACTCCTCGTCCAAACCCTCTCAGCCACTCAGATCGACCACTAATTAGGTTGGGACTCTACAATCGGTAATTTGTATCCCCTTGACTCGTTTAGTTTCCCAACTGAGTCGACTCAGTTATGACTCACTGATACCTAGTAACACCCTAGTCAGGTACTACCTGAAGTTGACAACCTGGAAGGACATCCTCTCCTTCAATCAACCCAAACCGCATCATCACACTCACTTCATAGGAACATTATAAATCAGAGAAAATACCCCAAGGTGAGGGATATCCCACATGGCTTCTTCATTCCATTAAATTCTAAGATAGCGTTGAGCCTAAAAGTGTAGAGATATTATAATTGTGTGGATGTTGATTTTGCTCCCTTAATCTTGGATTGATATTGCCAATCATGTGAGAATGTTTATACATTGTTGCTCTAATTCATCTTATAGAAGTCTGTATCATACTCTTCATGCCACATTTAGAAGTGCCTAGTTATATGTACTCTTCAACTAATTATGTTAAGAAGTAGGGAAATTTGTTTCCATTCAAATGGTAAACTTGCTTTATAACTCATTATATATGCTAGACTCATTCTAACTTGAATCTATGGTGCATGAAGCCTTGGAATAGTAAACTATTTCCTTTATTCCTTTTCGGTTATGTTGAACATGAGTTAATACACAAATTTCTATTTACCTAAGTCTTATACGTGATAATTATGTGATTAGGATTTAGCCTTGCATTCTCTAAGTTATTCTAGCAATTGCTCAATTTTAGGCATAGTTCTACTAGTAATGACAAGAGTCATGATGCTTTAACTCATTCTCAAGTTGTACAATGAAGGCTAGGTGTGGAATGTCACCTTTTGTGAGATGTAGAATAAACTTTTCTCAAATTTAAAGTTCTTGATCATGCTTATGAGTGTAATCTTGTTAATCCTATGGAATGTGTATAAGCATCATGGTACATGACATTCACGCATGACATATGAGCTTTTTCGAGTGCTCAATGTAAGCCACACTCTAATTGAATTTCTAAAGGTTCTAGTACTTCAGTTAAACTCACAGAACCTGTGCATTTGGGTCACTTTGGGCGCTTTTCTTTAGATAAGGCTTTTCCAAGATTATATACACCTAGGGCATACCCTGTGTATTTTTTCAAGAGATATCCTTGGGTGCACTCGTCTACATGGCCTTTTTCACGTAGTTAATCTACTGTAGGTGGTTTGTATGGTCTTTTCTAGGTAATCTACTACCGCAGGCGACCCTGTATTTTGACAGCTGGATGTGCATCCCTAGATCTATGACTTGAGCATACATTCATACATCCATACATTTACATTCAAGTTCTTATTATCCTCATCATGGTTAATTATGTTTGGTTTAAACTATTTTGGAATAACATGGTATGCATGAATCCTTGCGGTAAATTCCCACTAAGTTTTCACTCACCCAATCGTGAGGTTGCACCAAAAAGATGCAGGTTTGATGACAGGTGGAGACACCTATGATGGAATCCCAGGGACAGCTAAGGTGGAGTTAGGCAAGGAGGGCCTCTATGCCGTTGCAGTTGAGCCATTGGAGCTCAACTGATAATTTAGGATTTACTTGCTTTTATATTTCAGATTTTGTGTTTTGTTTGAATTGTACTAAAATATTTCCCCTGTTGTGGGATTTCATTTGCTCCCATTTACATGTATTAAACTTCCTTTTTGTTACTCTTGATATCTCTAATTTTACATGGTTGTTGCCTTGTTGAATGTCATGAAATTTTTTTAGTGATTAGATGTAAAGTTTGAAATTTACTACTAATTGGATGTATGATGGTCCATTTTATAACGTAATACTCGGGTTCTCAATGAGGAGTGACTATCCTCGAGTTTTGAGAACCAGGGCGTTAGAAGATGGTATCAGAGAGAGAGATTCTAGACAAACCTTGCCTATGGGAAACAGTCTTGTACCAACCGTAAATATCTTAAGTTAGGATGTTGGAATTAGGTGTTGGAACTTAGGTGAATCTCCCCTAGACTTAGGAAAATTTTGAGAACGTAGAGACCTAAACATAGGTCCCATTTAAAAGTTTTTACCATGTGGATGCATGTGGAGTTCCCTTAGAATTAGGAAAATTGGAGAATGTAGATATCCAAACTTAAGTTTCCCTTGGGAATTGATAAGATAGCAATTTGAATTTATTTAAAAATCCCTTAAAGTTAGGGAAAATTGTGAAAATAGAGATGCAAAATTTTAGACTCCTTTGAAAATTTTAGATTTAGTTATTTGAACTTAGAAATCAAATTGAGGTTCCCAGTACTGAACCTCATAAACACATTAGGTTTCATAGATGTATACTCACTCATGTCAATGCCCTTATTTCAACTACACCCAGCTGTAAACACCTTGTTCTTTAACTATCCAATATTCCTATCTATAATAACATTACTAGTTTGATAGCCCTCCTATAAAATTTGACTTTCAATTCGAGTAGGTACACTAATTCCATATTGCCAAGTAATTTGAATTTTGTTATATCATCTATCCTAAACATAATAAACTGAAAGTATCGTTAATTGTATAGTCATAATCTCTGATTTACGAAACTATAATTATTAAGCGTGAGCTGTTAATTTCATTTCATGAGGAGCATTCACTTGATTTTAACTAATTAGTTGATGATTCATTTCAGTCTAATTATTATTTTATATACCATCTAAAGTAGGGATCACGATGCATGTTTTAGACTACACATGGCATGCTACAAATTTCTAATGCTATATATCATTCACTGCTAGAATATTGAAGGTGTCTCTTTTATTCATTTTAATGCATGCAGTTGAATTTTGATTTTCTACTATCCTTTAGGACATCGATTGAGGCCTGCAAATTGAATGTTGAGATCATCGGTTTGTAGACATTCATATGCATTTTGGGTAGAATACATGTACAGTGGATCATCTAATAATGTTAACAGACACCATAAGAAAGATGGAATCAAACGACTAAATTATGAAACCAGTCAATAATAATCCAAAAATTGTATTAAAATAATAATAATAATAATAAAGAATAAAATAAAATCTCCACACAGGCAAACACTTGTTTCTTAAGATATGATCATTGGATATTTTCGTTTTTACAACTGTCCAATAAACGTCTACCCCGTCTGGTTGTCTGAACATAGAAATTAAACTTTAGGCCCCTTAGAAAATATCAGGTTTGGATGTTTGAACTTAGAAATTAAACTTAAGTTCCCTTACAAATTAATTGGATGGCTATTAAACTTATGTGGAATTCCCTTAAGAGTAGGGAAGGTTGAGAACATAGAAATTCAAAATTTTAGGCTCCTTTGAAATTTTAAGTTTAGTCATTTGAACTTAGAAACTGAACTTAGGTACCACTTGTGAACAAATGACCACTATGATGCACATGAAAGTAAATAAGAACATTCCTATAATGGATAAATTATTATTATTATTATTATTACTTTTGGTTAGAAACAACATTGGCACAACACTCATTGAAGGAAATGAATTTAGGCATTGTAAGAAAATCCTTACCCATCATATTGTACAATAGGTCAGACATGAACACTCCCTAAACGTAAGAAATCATACTAGAAATTATAATTTAAATTTCCTAAAGTATTTCATTAATTAAGAACAATATCCCAGAGAATTTTCAGCAATTAGAATTAACTAGATGTACAATTAGAGATTTTAGGTAAACAACCATCCTTAGATCTAACCCTAAGACTAGACTTGGGAAATCTAAATGAATTTGGAAATTTCAAACCTAAATCCCTATGTAGAAACTTTGAACCTAAAGTTTAATTTTCAGGTATTACAACGAAAGTGCCATGGTCATTTGAGTTTGTTTCACCTAAATTTTAGACACTCCTATCTCTAAAATGGAAAATTTCATGACAGTTCCGAAAAGTCTAAAATAATCAGGACACGAACTGATGGAATCATATTTTAAGCAAAGCGTATGCAGTTTGATCCAAATTTTAATCCTAGAAAACCTCAATGATCTCAATGCCTTAATCAAGCAGAAGATCGAGATTTACTAGGATTGGATGCTGATACTAGCAATTTCATTGTCTTGCGTAAACAGAGGATTGACGTATCAGGCTCAAACCTATTACAACCATCTGTTTGTGTTAACTTGAATGCGAAAATAGAAAATTGAATTGTATTTAGAAAATGGGGAACTATCATATTAGGGGTAGTCGTCGCCTAAATTAACTTGTAAAACTAATAGATATTACAGGAAATTGTAATGTCATTAGGTATTTAAATAAATCCCTACTTTTGGTAGATAGATCTCAAATTCTCTAGAACTTATATACAATACTCGACTAGAGTATAGATAGAAGAGTTGCATTGGGAAATCTAGATATAGTTTGTTTAAAGCTATAAAGTGGTGGCACAATTGGAACATGGATGAGTCAATGTTATTATACTACTTGTCATGATAATCGGTAGGACGTGGGTTAGCAAATCTTGAGGACGAGATTTTCTTTAAGGGGGGTAGATTGTAACACCCCGTACTTTTCTATACTCAGGTGTTAACCGATAATTTAATTTATGGAACCGCTCATCCTCATTCTATCTTAAATTTGATAGTTAGAAGTAATCCTCATTCATGGACCGATCCATCCATTCGTTAATTTTCAAGTTGGACCATCAAATTATCAGGTCCACCATTTATCGGGACCTAAAACATCAAATCCATCATCTTTCGAGTGCACAACCCTTGAGTTGCTAATCCACCACCTAATCATCACCATGAGACCACCCCGATCATTAAATCTGTGGTTGGATTCCAATCTAGCAATTCTTAGAGACCTAAAAACCCAGGTGAGTTGTAAATGGAATGATCTAACACATGATTCCCTTAATTTGACCATTGAATAATAAAATCAACCATTGAATTGCGACTACACAACCCTAGGAACCATTAAAACTGTCCGATGTAGACCTTTGGAAGACCCTGATCTCAGAATATCTCAATAATCAAGAGAGAATCATCAAATTCACAACTCATTAAACCTACAACCCCCAATCTGTCAATCCATCACTTAATTGTCAATATCGGACCATTCAATCACTATGATTACTGTTGATTTCCATGAAAGCAGTCCCTAGAATCATTATACCTTTAAGGTTCAAAATTTGGAGTTGATCTGACCGTTGGTTCAATAGAGATCATGAAAGGAATTTAAAATCTCATAGTATGGCCCATCTAAGCTTCGAATTTGCCTCACTTTTAGCCTAATACCTTAAAATGATTTACTAAAACGTATAGGTGGAGTGGATTGATCAAATACATCACAGTGGACCCCACAAAGTGTATCATGTACACCAAGGGTGGTGCTCCTGCAGCTCACTGAACTCGTCAATACGGTCAAACTATGCTGACCCGATCAAAATAGGAAAAAAAGGAGATTTTTCTCCCTATTTCTCCCACCCATATTCCGTTTAAACAGACAACACCAATTTGGGATCGTCGTGGGCCACCATCATGATCATCTAAGACCATTCGAACCGTCCATCATATTCAGCTTGGGTTTTCGAATGAAACCCTGAAGCTCCTACGTGTGGAGGTGTCCGAACCTGCGAACAACCTTGTCCACAAGCGACGTTGCTTGTGGTAGTTCTCTTAAACAGAACTTTTCCGCCCCTGGCTCTGTGAGCTGGCAAACCTGGGAATCCTCTCTCAATCTTGACCATCCATTCCGAATAAATCCTAGCCCTTGAAGCTAGGTTACTATAACAAGTAAGAGAGAGAAAGAAACAGAGAGAGGGAGCAGCCGTCCGAGGGAATCTTTCTATTATTGCCCTAGAGAAATCCCACCCATTTATACACTTCTAGAAGACCTCCTAATGCATCTTGCACGCTCGTTCTAGGGCGTTCAAAAACTCCCCCAGTTACGATCACTATTTCTCGCTGGAAATACTGCAAACGCGAGAAATAGCATCCACAATTCAAAATCTCACGAACCATTAAGATTTTAATCTCATTCGTTCAAATGTGGGTCCCACAATGATCATGGAACGAATCCACACCATCCATAGGCATCTGATCACCAGATCAGCCTCTCATTGAGAATCCGCCATTTCAGAGGAGATCATCTTCTCCATTTAGCTATGAATACCCATCACCAACAGGTGGGCTCCATCCTCTAATCAGAAGCATTCATCTGGTGGGCCAAGACACTAGATGATCGTCCGTAACAACAGATGGTGACCATGAAAACCATGTCTACCAGGGTTAACCAATTTCCTGGTAAATAAACCGAATGCACGACTTGGATTAAAACCATACTCGTAACTAATCTTGTGATTAGTTGGCGCATCCAAACCCTCTAGAAGAGGATTAACGAAGCATATAAAAGGCTACCTTTTAAGGAAATGCTTCCAGAAAAGGAAAGCTAGAGAGAGAAAGGAAAAGGCACTGCAAGTCGTGCCGCATTGAGTTGATTCAGCTCGGTCCGAGTTGACGAGAGTTCGGACTGAGTCCGTATGCCTCCTACTCGCTTCAAGAGAAGAAGATGAATCAAAAAGGGAAGGTGAGAGAGAAGATGGGGAAAATGTGAGGAAGAGAGGGAAAATCTGAAAGAAAGAGAGAGCTCATGCGCTGCTCCTAGTTGCCGCACTCGTGCCCGCGTCAAGCCAAGTTTCGGGCCAAGTAAAGTTGATCCGACATCCATTGCTGGACCACCAGAGAAAATAGAAAGGAAGAAAGTAATGGAGAAGAAGGAATAGGAAGAGTGAGAAGATGGAGGGAGAGATGGCGCCTCTGTTACACGGTGTGTGCGGAATCGTTGACTAGTCGGAATGAGTCGGGCTGAGTCCAACACCTCATTTGGGGGTTTTTCTAGTAGAAATCAGAGCTAAAGATCGGTTTGCTTCAATCTCTCTGCACCCTCAGTTATCACAAATCAGTCTCAACTGTTTGTCTTGATATTGCACTTAACTCGTTATCAAATTGTCTCTGCGAATACCCAACCCGATCGAGTGCGTTTTATCTTCTGGAACCTACATTTGAAATTAGCCAAAAGGCCCGTGGAGATATCACTAATATCCTGAATGAGAGAACCAGGGTCAGGTTGTAAATAGACCAAATCATCCTCTCATCTCTATGATAAATAACTGGGCTGAGTTAACTCAGGGATAACGGGTTGAGACAGTGCATCCAGGGTCCCTAAATCTCCAAATCCCCAAACCCCTAAATCGGTATTGAGATTGAAAAAGAGAGAGAGAGAGAGGGATACCTCACGGTCAACTGATCTTTAGAGAGAGAGAGGGCATGCGTGGGTAGGGCATCCGGCAACGGTCCACGAGAGAGAGAGGAAGAGAGATATAGAGAGAGAGAGAGAGAGAGAGAGAGAGAGGAGCTAGAGGATGTGAGAGGGACAGAGAGGGGATAGGGAGGAGAGATCAGAGAGAGAGGAAGAAAGAGTCAGCGAGAGAGAGGAGGGAGAAGAGGGAGAGAGCGTTGGAGGAAGAGAGAGTCAGCGAGAGAGAGGGAGGTTATGTCGCGTTGGGTGTAGGGCGTCTCTTAGACGCCCCACTTGAACTGACATCAACCTTTTTTGTGGGCCCCACTATGATGTATTTGTTATATCCACACTGTCCATCCATTTTGAGATATCATTTTAAGTCATGAGCCAATGAAAAAGGCAGATAAAAATCTGTAGTGGACCCCACCACAGAAAACAGTGGGGAGAGTGATTCCCACCGTTGAAACTATGTTAAGGCCCATCATAATGTTTATTTGAAATCCAACCTGTTCAAAAGTTAAAAAATACATTCAATAAGGGAAAACACAAATATCATCTTAGTATAAAACTTTTGTTGCCTTTAGAAGTTTTTAATGGTGGGCGTCACCGTCCCACTGTTTTTTGTGCTAGGGTCCACTGGAGCTTTGGATTTAACTCATTCTTTGAATATTGCCCTAAAATGATCTCTCCAAATCGATGGAAGGTGTGGATATAAAACATACATCATGGTGAGGCCCAAAAATGAGAGGTATATAAATATCAGGTGGACCACACCACATGAAAACAATAGTGATTGGATATCCATCATTAAAATCCTCATAAGGCCCACTGTACTGTTTATTTGGCATCCAATTTGTTTATTAGGTCATACAAGCCTAGATGAGGGGGAAAAACAAAAATCAACTCGATCTAAAACTTTCATGGCCCCCAAAATGTTTTAAATGGTTGACGCTCATTCAACACTATTTCCTATAATGTGGTCCATTTCAGATTATGATATGCCTCATTTTTGGTCTCATGCCATAAGATGATCTATAAAAACAGATGGACGGCATGGATTAAACACATACATCATTATGGGGGCCACACAGCACCAACCACCAGCCATTGGATGGTGTAAGGGGAGTAGCCAATCCGTTCCCCTTATTTGTGGTGTGGTCCATTTAATCTTTGGATATGATTCATTTTTTTGATAATTCTATAAAATGATCTCGAAAAATGGATGAACGGTGTGGGTTGATCCCAAATTTTCGGTAAATCCAAAACTTAAGTGGACCATGCCACATAAAAAAGTGTAGAATAATGATTTCCACCGTTGATACCTTCCTTGGGCCCACAGTAATGTTTATTTGTCATCTAACATGTTCATAATATCAAAAAGATATGAATGAAGGGAAAACACAAACATCAGCTTGATCCAAAACTTCTATGAATGTTATTTTTAATGGTGGATGTTCAATCCCCACTTTTTAGTCCGCTTAAGCCTTGGACCCGCCCCATTTTTTAATTAATATCTTAACATGATTTGAGAAAATCATTGAATGGTATGAAGAACGTCAATCCATGATTTGGGTGGGCCAAGAGCTTAAAAATAAAGTCAATTCATGACTTGGGTGGGCCACACCACATAATATAGTGGAGAAGGATTTCCTTAAAACTTTCATAATCATATATTGGGCCTGCCTAAATGTAATTCACATATCTAACCCACTCATTATGTGTGTCCCACTTGGATAAGGGGTCAGACCTAGTTTCAGCCACATTCAAACCTCATGTGGGCCCCACCAAGTGCTTTTATATTTTTTAAATGTCTTCACATAGTTTTAGATGGTATGGCCCACATGAGTTTCGTATACGGATGATTTTTGAGATATCTCATAAGCTAAAGGAGACACATCAAATGCATGGTGTTGATGTTCGACATACATCATGATAGGCCCCACAAAACTTACTAACATTAATTCTTAGGTTCTTAGGGTGTCAATAAGTTGGGTCATAATTTTGACCAGAATATTTGGCCCATTTTACATGTCTGGTCCATTCACTCTATTTTACTGATCATTACCCTCAATTTGACTAGTTACTCGCCCCGATCATGCTACATATGAGAAAGATATTGGGCAAATAAGATGGATCAACAATTTGAGTGAATTTTGATTTAAGCATATGAAGTTATTTACTGTTCAATCTGGACTGATCAGATTGTCCAAAAATGGTTAAAGGTTGTTCATAATATCAGAAATATATGAATGAATAGAAAACACAAACATCAGCTTGATCCAAAACTTCTATGGCCTCCAAGAAATTTTAAATGGTAGAGGTTCAATCACACCATTTCCTGTGGTGTGGTCCAATTGAGCTTTGGATATGCTTCCTTTTTCTTCTTTAGACCTCAAATTATCTATTAACATGGATGAACGGAGTGGATAAAATAAATAAATAATGGTGGACTCTACAGAGTTTACTCTGGTAAGGGTAACGAGTAACTCACCTAAATGTAGTGGAGAGGGGTTTCCTTAAAACATTCATAATCATATATTGGATCTGCCTAAATGTGATTCACATATCTAACCCACTCATTATGTGTGGCCCACTTGGATGAGGGATCAGACCAATTTTCAGTAGCATCCAAAACTCATGTAGGCCCCACCAAGTTCTTTTATATTTTTTAGGATGTCTTCACATAGTTTTAGATGGTATGGCCCACTTGAGTTTCGTGATGGGGCCCACAAAACTTACTAACATCAATTCTTAGGTTCTCATGAGGTCAGTAAGTTGGGTCACATTTTTTACCAGAATATTTGGCCCATTTAACATGTCTGGTCCATTCACTCTATTTTACTTATCAATACCCTCAAATTGACTAGTTACTCGCTTCAATTAGGCCACATATGAGAAAGATATTGGGCATACCAAGATTGATCAACAATTTCAGTGAAATTTGATTTAAACATCTGAAGTTATTTACTCTTCAATTTGAACTGATTAGATTGTCCAAAAACGATTAAAGGTTCAATTAGTGGATGTGCCTAATAATTTAGTAATTTTATTTTTCACAGATAAATTTCAATTTCCATTTGAAAATAATAATTTTTTTTTTCAAAATGTATATTTTTTTACTCTTTAAAAAAATATCATTTTTATTATAAAATATTTCAAAAAAATTTAAAATACAAATTCTAAATTTTTATTTTCAAAATCTTAAAAAATTTCTCATATTTTAATTTTTTTCTCAAAAATTTTAAAATGCCGATTTTTTTCTTCAAAAGCATCATTTTGTTCTCAAAATTTTTCTCAAACATTGTTAATTTTTTTAAACTTCTTAATATTCTTTTTCATGTGATATTATAAATCATTTAAATATTAATTTTTAATTATATATAAAAAAAATTCCACTCATATGATATAAAAACCATCTTAAAAATTATAATAGTTTTACTGATGAAAATTTTCATTGGTGAAAACATTATTATCAACAAAAAAACTTTCCTCGGTAAAAGTAGTGTTTTACCGATGAAATTTTTTTTCATCGGTTAAAACATTATTCCCGACGGTTTTAGTTCGTTGGTAAAACTCTTACCATGAAGTTTTCAAAATAGCGTGAAAATTTTATATCTTCAAAATTATAACAGTTTTACCGACGAAGATTTTTGTCGGTAAACTAATTATTAGCGACGGAAAAAAAAATTGTCGGTAAAAGTAGTGTTTTACCGACGAAATTTTTTTTGTTGAGAAAAACATTATTCCCAACAGTTTCAGTTCGTCGGTAAAACTCTTACCGCGTAAGTTTTCAAAATAGCGCAGAAATTTTCTATCTTAAAAACTTATAACAGTTTAACCGACGAAAATTTTCATCGGTAAAAACATTATTTCTAACGGTTTTAGTTCGTTGATAAAACTCTTACTATGAAAGTTTTCAAAATAGCGCAAAAATTTTCTATCTTAAAACTTATAATAGTTTTACCAATGAAAATTTTCAACGGTAAAACAATTATTACCGACAAAAAAGAAAATTCATCAGTAAAAGTATACTTCTCAAATTAATTTTTTCAAAAATTAAAAGCAACCATTACCGACGAAAATTTTCATCGGTAAAAAGGACTTTTACCTACGAAATTGTAATTCCGATGGTAAAAGTAAATTTTTCGAATACTTTTTTTCAAAAATTCAAAACAGCCATTAACGACCAAAATTTTCATTGGTAAAAAGGACTTTTACCTACGAAATTATAATTTTGTCGATAAAAGTAAACTTTTCAATTTTTTTTTTTTTAATTCAAAACAGCCATTAACGACGAAAATTTTTGTTGGTAAAAAGGACTTTACCTAAGAAATTGTAATTTCGTCAGTAAAAGTAAATTTTTCAATTTTTTTTTTTCAAAAATTCAAAACTGCCATTACCAACAAAAATTTTCATTAAAAAAAAGGACTTTTTACCTACGAAATTATAATCTCGACGGTAAAAGTAAATTTTTGATTTTTTTTTTTCAAAAATTCAAAATAGCCATTGTCAACGAAAAATTTTGTCGATAAAAAGGACTTTTACCTATGAAATTACAATTTCGTCGGTAAAAGTCCTTTTTATCGACAAAATTTTTTTTTAAAAAAAATCGTCTGTAAAAGTTTCGTCAGTAAAAACCATATTTCTTGTAGTGCCACTTGACTGGTCGAGCAGTCTCCAGGACTGGTCAAGGATCCAACAAAAAATCTCAAAAATTAGTAACAAACCTCGGACAGGTAGAGGAAATTCTTGGACTGGTCAAGCCAGTACTAGGACTAGTCGAACATAGGCTAAGACTAGTCGAGAATAAACCTATAAAATTATATAGTGACTCAATATGCAATCAATATGACCTAACCTATGGTCAATCTAGGGTCATTTATACCTTATAAGCGATATTTGAACATTGAATCATCATTCGCTTTGGTTGATAGTTGATCTTAAAGTACATGAAGCTTGACATCTTGAAGTATGTTGCAGCTTGAACTTGAGGTACTTTGACTTTTATTTCACCTTGAGTTTTGAGTAAATTATATTGTCTTGACATAATTGAAGCTTCAAAGCTTGATCTATGTAACGCCTTGAAATTCGGGGGTCGAGCATAACTCAGCTCCCGAGTTCCAAAACATCACTTATGCAACATATTTAATGATAGATGTATGTTGTCTATATTAGTGCATAAAACATGGAATAGATTAAGCCAAATGGCAAATATAATTCAGGGATAAGTGAAGAAGACAAGTGGAAGACTTATAGAATCATATGTGTACAAGTGCACATCCTTGAAATACATATACATACTAGGTCGTAATACAAGTGTTGCTATAAAAAATTATAAGTATCAAATTACATCATTTAATTCCCAAAAGAAATCCCAGCATCCTGCGCATCAGAACAAGGCTCACTAGAACCCGTCTGAAAACTGCATAAAAGAGAAAGCAGCCTCATCATCATCAATCTCCCGCTCTGCCTCAGAAGTCGCATCAACATCTGCAACATCAACAACTAAGACAGACTCTGGTGGGTGTTTAACACTGCCCCAGAACGTGGGAGTGAGTGATCAACTCAGGGGAACAATAAAGCAAAGGTTAACATGTTATCAGTTCAATCAAGCAGTAATGATAAAGCAGAACAATTAACCATGTCCTAAGTACTCTTGTTAATGCAAGGATGTATGAAAAATGATGCGTGCCCTCACGCGTACACCCTCAGCATCTTCATCTTATGTTACGCATGACATCGGCTCAAAGTGCGCCACGTCTACAAAGCACATGCAAATGCGGTGCATGAACATGATTACCGAGATATTATTAGTCCTTTTCATATAGCAGGATTGGGAAGCTAAGGTACCTTCCTCATATCACCATCCAAACAGTGATCCATTCTAGGGTCGTCAGTCCTAGGCATCTCATACGGTCATATGGTTTGAGGTCGTTGCAAAGGGCTCGTCACCAATCAATGCACGCCTATCATACCTTTGTTACCACAATAAGGCTCGTCACCTCAATGCAGTATCCAGGCATGCTCGAGGTCACTACAAAGGGCTCGTCACCAATCAATGTAGGCCGACAGTACGAATATAGTGTCCCATACCACCATAATCGGCTCACGAGTTTGGTTACTCACTGGTCACTACGGGGAGGCTCGTCACCCCAGCGTAGGCCGACAGCTCGACCACGGTGTCCCATACCACCATGTCCAGCTCATGAGTCTTAGTGGATCAAGGTACCATGGTTAACAGGATTTCATCAGTAAGTTTGGTACCCTAGATTCAAACAGTAGCGTCCATACATGGTGAATATACATCGGACAATCGGGTTACTTGACGAACTCGACTAGCACAAGCGCACGTTGGGTTGAACGACATAGAGTGCGCAAACACTCCGCATGGCCAAACCACTGCCGACAACTCTAATACGACTCGGGTTCGTCTAATCACGTCCTTCGTGGAGAAAGCAACCACAGCCACGAACTTAAGGCTGATTACCGATTTCCTAGACTAACTCATAGTCCCACACACATTCCACTACAACAGATAATCATAATCTACAATTTAGAATAGCAATGGAACAACACTCAAATCATATGGTATGTAGCATCAGAAGAATATCAACTTAACATGGATTTAAGCATAAGTAATACTTGAAATTCAACAACGAGGAATATGACTTGCATGTTGGAAATGATACACACTAGTGGGAGAGTTGAGAATCGCTTCTCAACGCCCATACTAGGTTGATATATCACACTTTAGATCATTCAGACATTTCTACAAACACTTAGAATACATAATACAACATACATAACGTATGTTGAAATACACACATTTGGACAATTCCTTTTACCAAGGAGTTGCCGCACATACAATAAGCATAAGTACACGACAAATAATCATGGCAATCACATGTTCATATTTTATACGCATACGGTACTTTATACATACACATAGAATACACAAATCTCGATAAATCACATGCATATCAAGAACGCAACATAAACATAACATTTGGCATGTGAAAACTCATCCATAGCAAGAATAAGCCATTCACTAACATTGAAAGCCTTGAAAACCATAACCTATACGATTAAAGTCCGCACCTTAACCAGAAAAGAACACCGAACTGATTCAGACGATATGTCTTCGTCAACGGCGATAGAATAACCTAAGACGAGAATAGAAATGAGAGACAACATCGCAAAGACTATTCTAAGCTCTAACACAGATTAGGGTTAGGTTAACTTACCGAAAGATGAACTCACAATCGCCGGAATAACGATTCAAAGTGAAGGTTTAAGGATGAAGAAGAATAGGAAAGAATCTAAGATGATTCACCAACTTCTCTGTCACTTTCTCTCTTTTCCTCTCTCTCTCTTAGCTAGGGTTAAGAAATTCGTATGGAAAAGAGAGCTAGGGTTTTAAGGTCTATATATAGGCCTAACATTGATGAAAATAACCCAAGGGCCAAGGTATACTTAGGGTACAACTAAAACAAGCCTCTCTTGATCCAACGAAGCACTTCCGGTGGGCCTATTACCACGAAAGGTCGGACTTAAGCTCACTGACCATGGATCTAGGTCAAGCTGAGTTTTCATATCGACCGGATCTTCAGATCATCCATGGCAGACCACACTCAATTCAACGGTCACTGAATCTCGATCAGGACCACAAGCACAAGGACATGCCTGGGCCACCTTCCCTGATCAGAGGGTGAAATTGGGTCAGAATCCAACGGTCAGATTGCTTAAAATCGTCGCGCAAGTGGCACGACTCAGATTTTAGAAAATCTTAATTAATTTCCAACCGTTCTCACACTCTTCACTTCGGACTCAATCAAATCGACCCAGAACATCACATGGACTTGATTTTTGAGGTGATGGCCAAGTCCAACATGGTGACCGCAACAGCCTAAGATCATCGCTATCGGACTTTCGACGCGCGGTCCAGGTCCGATCCAAAACTTCCAAAAATTCCCCAGAACAACTGGATTTAGCGATGAATCCCAGACTTCAGAGTAACATAGCGCTAACCATTCTACAGGTTTAGAGTCATGCAGATCAAATTTAAAGTGATTGATGCAAATTTCACAAGCAATCGAGTATAGCGCTAATTACCCCAAAAAGCTACTAAGGAGAAATAGAGGTAGTACTCAGGTCTTGGCACAAAATTTTCAGGGTCATTACAATCTACCCCCCTTAAAGAAAATTTCGTCCTCGAAATTCATACCTTCTCATATTCCTCAAGGATCTGAGGGTAGCTCTTTCTAACCTCAGCTTCAGATTCCCAAGTAGCCTCTTCTTCACTATGATGTGTCCATAGTACCTTCACAAGAGGGATAACCTTGCTACGCAATACATGCTCCTTCCTGTCGAGAATACGCGTCGGTCGCAGTATATAACTGGCATCCTCACTCAACTGCACCTACTCTCAACTGATAATATGAGAAGGATCAGGAACGTACTTCTTCAGCATAGAAATATGAAATACGTTATGCACGCCCGCAAGAGTTGTGGGCAAAGCAAGGCGGTATGCTACCGCTCCCACTCGATTGAGGACTTGAAATGGACCAATAAATCTCGGCGTCAGCTTCCCCTTCTTACCGAACCGCAGAACTCCCTTCATAGGAGAGACCTTCAGAAAACATGGTCTCCAACCTCAAACTCAAGCGGTCGACGCCTCGTATCAACATAACTCTTCTGCCTACTCTAGGCTGTCAGATGTCGACGTCGAATGATGTCAACTTTCTCTGAAGTCACCTACACCAACTCCGGGCCAAGCAAACTACGCTCACCAACTTCTACCCAGCAATGCGGTGCTCTGCACGGGCGACCATACAACGCCTCATAGGGAGCCATGCCGATACTCGCCTGGAAACTGTTATTATACGCAAACTCTGCATACTGGAGACAATCATCCCAACTGTCCTTGAAATCCAAAACACAAGCTCGTAACATGTCTTCCAGGACCCGACTCACGCGTTCCGTCTGCCCATCTGTTTGTGGATGAAACGCAGTGCTGAACTTCAATTTCACACCCATCGCTTCTTGTATACGAGTCCAGAAGATAGATGTGAAACGCGTGTCTCTATCAGACACAATCTCCAAGGGAACTCCATGCAGACGCACTATCTCCTTGATATACAGCCTAGCCAACTCGTCTGCAGAGTTTGACTCTGATAGGTAAGAAATGCGCCGACTTCGTCAATCGGTCGACGATCACCCAAATAGAATCATATCCCTTCCTCATTCTCGGTAACCCAAAAATAAAATCCATAGAGATGAAGTCCCACTTCCATTCTGCTATGGGCATGGGCTGCAGCAGCCCAGGAGGTCGGCGATGCTCTGCCTTGACCTGCTGACATGTGAGACAATGAGAGACAAACTCAACAATATGGACCTTCATATTGTCCCACCAATAAGATCTCCTCATATCCTGGTACATTTTCGTGCTACCTGGATGCATCGCAAGCTTAGTAACTATGGGCTAACTCGAGAACCTCTCGTTTCAAGTCAGGGATGTCAGGAACACATAACCGGCCACGAAAACGTAGGCCCCCATCAGAACTAAAACTCCAGTCAGAGTTCTCATCTGTACCAACCCGCTTCCTCATCTTCGCCAAAAACTCATCATCTGCCTGAGCTGCAACGATCTTCTTATCGATAAGGGGCTGTACACGAATGTGTGCGATAACCTCATACAGCTCTTCCACCATAAGCTTCTGCTCAAAGTCTCATACGAACTCGAACATATCCCACTCTGCTATCATCAGCGGAGCCACAAACTCAAAAGCCTTCTTGCGACTCAACGCATCTGCCACAAGGTTCGCCTTGCCCGGATGGTACGAAACATCGAACTTAAAATCTTTCAATGTTTCCATCCATCGGCGCTGCCTCATATTCAAATCACGCTGCGTGAAAATATACTTAAGGCTCTTATGGTCGCAAAAGAGCTCGAACTCCTCACCATAGAGGTAATGTCTCCAAAGCTTTAATGCGAAAATGACAGCTGCTAACTCCAGGTCGTGCGTAGGGTAATTCTCTTCGTGTTTTCTCAACTAACGCGAAACATAAGTAATCACCCGGTCCTTCTGCATAAGGACACAACCCAGACTAATGCGAGAGGCGTCAGTATATATAATATACTTAACCCCTTGCTCTGGCAATACTAGCACAGGGGCGGACGTCAACTTGTCCTTCAGCTCCTGAAAAGCTAAATCCGCCTTCTCATTCCAAGCAAACTTCAAATCTTTCCGTGTCAACTGCGACAACGGTCTGGCAATCTTTGAGAAGTCTTGAATAAAGCATCGATAATAACCTGCAAGACCCAGAAAGCTCCTTACCTCAGTAACTGAACCAGGCTGCTTCCAATCCTACACTGCAGCTACCTTGGCAAGATCGACAGGTATCCCTTCCTTGGACACCACATGTCACAGGAACTTGACTTCCTCTTTTTAGAAATCACACTTCTTGAACTGCGTAAAGAGATGATTCTTCCTGAGAGTATCCAAAACCGCTCTTAAGTGCTCCTCGTGTTCTTCCCGACTCGCAGAATCAATCAAGATGTTATCAATAAAGATAATGACGAATCGGAACAAGAATGGCCGAAACACCCTGTTTATCAGATCCATGAACACGGCCGGTGCGTTCGTAAGACCGAACGACATCATAAGGAACTCATAGTGACCGAAGCTAGTCTTGAAAGTGGTCTTCTGCACGTCCTCATTCTTGACGCGTAACTAGTGATACCCTGACTGCAGATCAACCTTCGAAAAGTACCGTGCCCCCTTCAATTGATCAAACAGATCATCAATCCTAGGCAAAGGGTACTTATTCTTCACAGTTACCAGATTCAGCCTGCGATAATCAATACATAATCGCAAGGATCCATCTTTCTTCTTCACAAACAAGATAGGTGCTCCCCAAGGAGACACATTAGGCCGAATAAAACCCAAATTCAGCAAACCATCTATCTGCTTCCTCAACTCCTCCATTTCACTCAGAGGCATACGATAGGTGGGCAAAGAAATGGGCGCCGCACTAGGCATGAGATCAATAGTAAAATCAATCTCACGCTGAGGAGGTAATCCAGGAATCGACTCAAACACATCTTCAAACTCCCGAACTACCGGCATGCTATCAAACGCCAATTCAGCCATACTCTCCAACAGAGAAGTATAATAATCAAGACGAAAAGGGTAACTGACCTGAACTGGGAAAGTAACTGTCTCGCCCTCAGGTCCATGGATGGTCACCGACCTTGCTTCACAATCAATCTCAGCTCGCATCCTCGTAAGCCAATCCATGCCCATAATAACATCGTAATGATAAAGAGGTGTGACAAAGAAATCAACACGAATCGATCCACTTCTTAGATCAACCAAACAATCCATACAACGCTTGTTCATAGCAGAGAAAATCCCCATAGCGGTAGTAAGCGTCACTCCTTGCATAGAAATAGTGCTCAAACCCAAACGCCTAACTGCCGCATAAGATATAAGAGAGGTAGTGGACCCTGTATCCACCAACATAGAAATGGGAATACCTTCAATGTGCGCTGTCACCTCGAAGGATCTCGGCACCAAGTCAGACATAGGCGCTTCAACTAAGAGCGCATGAACTCGAGCCTGCTGCTGACGATTCGGCGGAGGAACCATGGGCCGCTGAGGTGGCCTAAAGCTAGGTACTATAGGTCTGAAGGATGGATGAGCTGGCGCTGAATGAAGAGGTGGAGGAGAAATAACCTGAGGCATCGGACGACTAATCCTCTACGATGGAGTAAAACCACTGGCCCACATACGCGAAAAGCAAAAATGGTCCAAATGCCCCATCTTCCCATAATACGAACAACGAGGATCAGCTTGCATCTTTTGTGCGGGCGGCGCTGAACGCCTAGGAGGAGAATCTGCCCGCGGCCTCTTTGCATGATTCGACACCTATCGGGCCATTCAGGCAGAAATCTGATACAAACAGAGATTTCTTAAAGATTAAAGGGTTAAAATGGGATGATAGACCATCTAGACTCATTAATAGATGGTTTAGGAAAGGTTTTGGGTCACTGTGTGTGATCAGGAGAGAGCACAGACTCGATCTCGGCGATCGTTTTCAGTAAACTTTCACCGATAGAAGCTACGGAACACAAACACACAATCTACGATAAACTCACACCCAAATACACTACAGTGGCGACAGCGTGCAGTGTGTGACCATAACCCAGGTCCGGTTTAATCCAAATCATGCTCTAATACCAAATTGTAACGCCCTGAAATTCGGGGGTCGAGCATAACTCAGCTCCCGAGTTCCAAAACATCACTTATGCAACATATTTAATGATAGATATATGTTGTCTGTATTAGTGCATAAAACATGGAATAGATTAAGCCAAATAGCAAATATAATTCAAGGATAAGTGAAGAAAGCAAGCGAAAGACTTATAGAATCATATGTGTACAAGTGCACATCCCTGAAATACATCTACATACCAGGTCGTAATACAAGTGTTGCTATCAAAAATTATAAGTATCAAATTACATCATTTAATTCCCAAAAGAAATCCCAGCATCCCATGCATCAGAACAAGGCTCACTAAAACCCGTCTAAAAACTGCATAAAAGAGAAAGCAGCCTAATCATCATCAATCTCCCGCTCTGCCTCAGAAGTCGCATCAACATCTGCAACATCAGCAACTAAGACATAGTCTGGAGGGTGTTTAACACCGCCCCAGAATGTGGGAGTGAGTGATCAACTCAGTGGAATAATAAAGCAAAGGTTAACATGTTATCAGTTCAATCAAGTAGTAATGATAAAGCAGAACAATTAACCATGTCCTAAGTACTCTTGTTAATGCAAGGATGTATGAAAAATGATGCATGCCCTCACGCGTACACCCTCAGCGTCTTCATCTTACATTACGCATGACATCGCCTCAAAGTGCGCCATGTCCACAAAGCACATGCAAATGCGGTGCATGAACATGATTACCGAGTTATTATTAGTCCTTTTCATATAGCAAGATTGGGAAGCTAAGGTACCTTCCTCATATCACCATCTAAACAGTGATCCATTCTAGGGTCGTCAGTCCTAAGCATCTCATACAGTCATATGGTTTGAGGTCATTGCAAAGGGCTCGTCACCAATCAATGCACGCCTATCATACCTTCATTACCACAATAAGGTTCGTCACCTCAATGCGGTATCCAGGCATGCTCGAGGTCACTACAAAGGGCTCGTCACCAATCAATGTAGGCGGACAGCACAAATATAGTGTCCCATACCACCATAATCGGCTCACGAGTTTGGTTGCTCATTGGTCACTACGAGGAGGCTCGTCACCCCAGCGTAGGCCGACAACTTGACCACGGTATCCCATACCACCATATTCGGCTCATGAGTCTTAGCGGATCAAGGTACCATGGTTAACAGGATTTCATCAGTAAGTTTGGTACCCTAGATTCAAATAGTAGTGTCCATACATGGTGAACATATATCGGACAATCGGGTTACTTGACGAACTCGACTAGCACGAGCGCACGTTGGGTTGAACGACATAGAGTGCGCAAATACTCCGCGTGGCCAAACCACTCCGACAACTCTAATACGACTCGGGTTCGTCTAATCACATCCTTCGTGGCGAAAGCAACCTTAGCCATGAACTTAAGGCCGATTACCGATTTCCTAGACTAACTCATAGTTCCACACACATTCCACTACAACAGATAATCATATCTACAATTTAGAATAGCAATGGAACAACACTCAAATCATATGGTATGTAGCATCTGAAGAATATCAACTTAACATGGATTTAAGCATAAGTAATACTTGAAATTAAACAACATGGAATATGACTTGCATGTAGGAAATCATACATACTAGTGGGAGAGTTGAGAATCGCTTCTCAATGCCCATACTAGGTTGATATATCACACTTTAGATCATTCAGACATTTCTACAAACACTTAGAATACATAATACAACATACATAACGTATGTTGAAATACACACATTTGGACAATTCCTTTTACCAAGGAGTTGCCGCACATACAATAAGCATAAGTACACGACAAATAATCATGGCAATCACATGTTCATATTTTATATGCATACGGTACTTTATACATACACATAGAATACACAAATCTCGATAAATCACATGCATATCAAGAACGCAACATAAACATAACATTTGGCATGTGAAAACTCATCCATAGCAAGAATAAGCCATTCACTAACATTGAAAGCCTTGAAAACCATAACCTGTACGATTAAAGTCCGCACCTTAACCAAAAAAGAACACCAAACTGATTTAGACGATATGTCTTCGTCAACGGCGATAGAATAACCTAAGACAAGAATAGAAATGAGAGACAACATCACAAAGACTATTCTAAGCTCTAACACAGATTAGGGTTAGGTTAACTTACCGAAAGATGAACTCACAATCGCCGGAATAACGATTCAAAGTGAAGGTTTAAGGATGAAGAAGAATAGGAAAGAATCTAAGATGATTCACCAACTTCTCTCTCACTTTCTCTCTTTTCCTCTCTCTCTTAGTTAGGGTTAGGAAATTCGTATGGAAAAGAGAGCTAGGGTTTTAAGGTCTATATATAGGCCTAACATTGATGAAAATAACCCAAGGGCCAAGGTATACTTAGGGTACAACCACAACAAGCCTCTCTCGATCCAACGAAGCACTTCCGGTAGGCCTATTACCACGAAAGGTCGGACTTAAGCTCACTGACCATGGATCTAGGTCAAGCTGAGTTTTCGTACCGACCGGATCTTCAGATCAGCAGTGGCGGACCACACTCAATTCAACGGTCACTGAATCTCGATTAAGACCACAAGCACAAGGACATGCCTGGGCCACCTTCCCTGATCAGAGGGTGAAATTGGGTCAGAATCCAATGGTCAGATTGCTTAAAATCATCGCGCAAGCGACACGACTCAGATTTCATAAAATCTTAATTAATTTCCAACCGTTCTCACACTCTTCACTCCGGACTCAATCAAATCGACCCAGAACATCACATGGACTTGATTTTTGAGGTGATGGCCAAGTCCAACATGGTGACCGCAACAGCCTAAGATCATCACTATCGAACTTTCGACGCGCGGTCTAGGTCCGATCCAAAACTTCTAAAAATTTCCCAGAACAACTGGATTTAGCGATAAATCCCAGACTTTAGAGTAACATAGCGCTAACCATTCTATAGGTTTAGAGTCATGCAGATCAAATTTAAAGTGATTGATGCAAATTTCACAAGCAATCGAGTATCGCGCTAATTACCCCAAAAAGCTACTAAGGAGAAATAGAGGTAGTACTCGGGTCTTGGCACAAAATTTTCAGGGTCATTACAATCTATTACTTGATGTTGTACTTAAACTTGTGTAAGAATCTCCTGTTCTTATACATGTGCTGCTTGAATCTTAAATTGGAACATCTTGAACATGTACTTGAATTTGAAGATGAGCTACACAAGATACAGATTCTAAGAGGTTTTGGCACTACAAAATTTGACAATCATAGGAGTTAGATAAAATATCATTTACAATCTCCCCTTTTGTCAAATTTGTGACAAAAAAATTACATTAAAATAAGATAAGCATAATACGCACAATAAGGAATCATGCACTAGTTATAACCTGGTTAAAGAATCATGCACCAGTTACAACCTGGTTAAAGAATCATGCACTAGTTACAAACTTATAATTGGTCAAATCAATACTCATCAATACTCATCAATACTTCCCCTTAATACCTTATTGCATAGAATCCAAGAGGAGGAAAAAAAGTAATTTACCTATCACCGAAACCACATACTCCACATTGCACATACATTCACCACATTTATCAAGCATGACAGAATAAATTCTCCCCCCTTCTGTCACAATATGACAAAGGAAAGAAACTATAAATGATAATGGAAACACAAGAGTAATGAGAGAGGTAAGGTTAAGATAACATAGAGATAAGATAATCATTAAAAACACGTCCAATCATAAGAAGAAATTCAAGTATTTAAAAGTTATTACATAACATATACTCAAAACTAATTCGAACCAGAAGAAGCAAGTATCAAAGGATCAATTTGATGCAGTCCATTGTTAATGCACCTAAGATATTTGTGCATATATTTAAATTGCATTTCCTAGGACACATGCATACCTTCAAACTTCTCCTTAAGTGAGAGCAAATGCGCATCAAAATCAGATGGCTGATAATCAGGATCAGCAGCAAAATCAGATTCAATTTCATCAAAGAGGTCATTGTAAGTGCTATAGTTTATATCCCTGTCTGTTGTCAAATTTGTGGTGCCAAAATCACTGTTATATATAACTTGCATAAGTGAAGCTCTCTCAAGGATCAACATTCAGAAACAAGCTAAGCTCACAACAAGCAAAGCTCACAAGTACAAGGATCAATCTTGAATGCAAGAACTGCTCACAAGACAAGACTCAAGCTGCAAGACTTCAAGAAGAGTACAAGGCAGTTTGTAAAGAACTCAAGACTCTTTTAAGATTGAGCTACATCAAGATTTCAAGATTGAACTACATCAAGACTTCAAGGCTCATACTTCAAGGTCACTAGTTCCTAATGTTTCAATGTCCTTACTTCATGGTTGAGGTTTGACTGACCTTAGGTTGACCTTAGAAGTAGGTCACTTTGGATACATAAATCGAATGTTTATTTTACATAAGTTTGGTCTGTTCTTCGACTAGTCCTAGAGTTGCTTCGACCAGTCTAAGAAATTCCTCGATCAGTCGTGAGTTTGTTACAAAAATCGGATAATTTCTGTTAGGTTTCGACTAGTCCAGGAATCTGTTCGACCAGTCGAAGAAATTATGTTGCATCTTCGACCAATCGAAAATCTTCGACTCAAAATCCGGTGATGTTTTTGAGTTCTTCAACCGATCAAGGAGACCTTCGACGATCGAATGTGACCTACGACGATCGAAGGAGACCTTCGACGATCGTCGAACGGTCAAAGCTTATCGCGCCGATTTTTCAAATATCATTATTGCTTCGACTAGTCGAAGAGCTCCCTAGACCGGTCGAAGACGCGATCCGCTCACCTATAAATAGTGCACGAATCTCAAGAAATCATCGAATTAATTAAAACATTCAAGCCAATCTTTGTCGAACTTCGAGAGATAATTCGTGCTCCATCTAAGCTAAGTGTGCTTATTTAATATTCTCTTTCCTTAGCTTTATTTAATTGATTTTGTTTCGCTATTCCAATCTAATTTGATAAGAGAAATTGTTATTCCCTTTCTTTGGAATCAAAATCAATTAAGGCAAGCCCTATTTGGTTTAATTTAAAATCTATTAGAATTAGAACCATTGTAATTGAGTCTTGGACATTGAACTTGGACATTCAATCATCTACTCGATTTGGTTCTACCGGCTGCTACAACGAAGGAGATAATCGGGTATTTTACATTTAATTGTAAATTCTTTTCTATTTTGGTTTCTTTCAAGATTTGCGGAAAAATCTTGTTGTATTGGTTATCCGAGGAGAGCCAGGAAAACTCGAAGTGGGGTTTTTAATTGTGTAAGCCCACGACAAAGACACAATTGTAAAGGTTTTGGGTGAACTGGGAAAACCTATTTTGTTAGTGAATGCTAATATCCCTGTGTGAGGATATTAGGAGTGGAGTAGCATTTGTGTGGTGTTGTTTAACAGTTGGTGAACACACAGGCGAACCACTATAATCCCTTGTGTTGTGGTTGAATGATTTATACTTCTGATCTTTAATTATTCTTTTGTGGGATGTATGTATGGTGGTGAATGTTGTAATCATTTAATTCAAGCATTGTGAGAATTTTGTAATAGTTTAGAATTTATTTTCTGCTATTCCTTTATCAGCTTGATATTTAATTTCCTTTAAAAGTTGTGCCAGCAAGGTTGCCCTGCCATTTTTATGGTGTATGGCTGTCCCTAGAACAATACATTTGTGATTACAATTTATTTCAATTCAGTTTGTATTTATTTCTGTATTCCTCTTTGGTTTGAGATTTGACACAAAGATCTTCTAGAAATAAGGTTGTCCTACCATAAACTCTGGTTTTTGGTGTAAGGTTGTCCTTAGAACAATATTTGTATCAACCTCTCAAGATCTGAATTTTGAGGTTATTTTACTTTCTTGCATTGTGATTTATTTTGGCTATCATATTCTTTTTAATTCCGTTGTTATAAGTTTTATTTGGCATTGTCCTATTCACCCCCCCTCTAGGACATATAGCTAGGCCTTTTCAAGTGGTATCAAAGCCTAATAGATTTTTTTTAATTCTTGGATTTAATTCCTGAGCTAACGATTTAAGCTATTTAAGATGTCAAATTTTGATAGCCTTTCAGTCACAAGGCCTCCACCCTTTGATGGCTCCAACTATGCCTATTGGAAAGCCAGAATGAGGATCTTCCTCAAATCAATGGATGAGAGTGTGTGGCAAGCCACAACAACTGAATGGAAACCTCCTATCATGGAAGTTACTGGGGTTGATAGTTCAAATTCTATGAAAGTCACACCATATTACCAATGGACCACTCTTCAGAAAAGTGAGAGTAGTGCAAATGCTAAAGCACTAAATGCAATTACTTGCACACTATCATTGGATGAGTTCAAAAGAATCATTTCCTATGATACTGCAAAGTAAGCTTGGGATATATTAGAAATGACACACGAGGGTACTACAATTGTCAAAAAATCTAAAGTCCAACTCCTCACAACCAGATTTGAAGAAATTCATATGGAGGAAAATGAAATGTTTATGGACTTTTACACTAAATTGAATGATATTGTAAACTCAATGTGGGGTCTTGGCGATAAAATCCTAGAAAGTAAAGTGTGTGCAAAAATATTACGCTCACTTCCTGAATGGTTCAATTCTAAAGTAACCGCGATTCAAGAACTTCGTGATACGGATAATATGAGGGTAGAAGAACTAGTTGGTTCTCTACAAACCTACGAGTTAAACTTTAACCTAAAGGTAAATCTATCACACTAAAATCTTCTAAATGTAATTCAGAAGAAAATTATGATTCAGAAGATGATATGGCTCTTTTAGCTAAGAAATTTTACAAGATTTTCAAAAGCAAGAAAAGGGTTGATTTTCAAAAATCAAATGATAAAAAGAAGTTTAGACCCAAATCTCAAAAATCTTTGAAAGATAGTCAATGTTACAACTGTCAAGAATATGGGCACTTAGCAAATAGATGTCCTAAAAGGGACAAACCCAAGAAGAAGGGTATGTTGGCTACATGGGATGAATCATCTGATTCTGAAGGTTCTTCTGAATCAGAAGATTTTGAAACTGAGTCGGGCAATGAGGTTAAAGCTCTTATGACTCTATCCAAATTCACATTTTCAGATAATGATTTAACAAGTGAAGAAAATCTAAGTAGTGAATGTGAAAATGAAGATGATCTTCAAGACACTTACAATGCCCTATATAAGGAAAGTTCTAAAATTGCTGTCAAACTTAAACTTCAAAAAGAAAAGTTTTCTAAACTCAAAAAATGTTTTGAATCACTTGTCTTAGAAAAATCACAAATTTCAGATTGTTTTGAAAAATCAAAATGCGATTTGGAATACAAAAACTCCCTAATTATTGATTTAAAATCTGAAATTGAGAAACTTAAAACTGAAGTATCTTCTCTTTTGAGTCTAAAGGACACATGGAAATATGCCCAAGGTGATCCAAAGTTAGAGAAACTTTTATCCGGATCAAGAAAATGTGGCGATCTATCCGGGTTGGGCTATGATAAAAATCTACCTCCTAAACAAAAGTATACTCCTCCTATGTTTGTTAAAGGAGAGTCCTCAAACTCAAAAGGGAAAAGTACTTATCAAGATTTTTCTAGAAATTCAAAAACTTTTCAAAAACCTAGAAGCAGCCATGTCAACTTTAATCAGAAACGAAATCCACTAGCTGAAAAGATAGTTGATTTACTCAAGGAGCTCTTAAAATCTAACTCTATAGGTCATTCCTACAAATATACACAAAAGAAGACCAACTATGTTCCTAAACCCAAAACAGTTATGAAATGGGTTCCTAAAGTTACCTGCTTGGTTGCTCACACTGCTTTCAAAGCAACAAGTCATTCAAAGTGGTACCTAGACAGTGGATGCTCTAGGCATATGACAGGTGACAAAGCTTTATTCCCGGATCTGAAAGATATGACTGATGGTTTAGTCACATTTGGTGATGGTAGCAACTGCAAGATTATAGGTCAAGGTACGGTTCAACTTTTTAATCTTCCTATGTTTAAAAATGTTTTTTATGTTGAAGGCTTAAAACATAACTTGCTTAGTATATATCAAATATGTGATAATAACCATAGTGTTCGGTTTTCTAATCAAATCTATGAGATACTAAACAATAAGGGTTCTGTAATATTAACTGGACGTAGAACGTCTGAAAATTGCTATATTATTAGCGAATCCAGCTCATCTAATCAAACATGTTATATGGTCCATACAAACGAGACTGATTTATGGCACAAACGTCTTGGACATGTACATTATCGAAATTTATATAGATTGAGCAAACGAGAACTTAGAAGAGGCTTACCCAAACTTCAGAAATTAGATAAAATATGTGGTGAGTGCCAGATAGGCAAACAAACAAAGAACTCACACAAAAAGGTGAATTCAAATACCACATCAAGACCACTCGAACTTCTCCACATGGATCTGATAGGACCTACTAGAACAGAAAGTCGTGGTGGGAAAAAGTATATCCTGGTAATAGTTGATGACTTTACCAGATTCACTTGGGTAGTCTTCTTAAGGGATAAATTTGAAACCCTTGAAGAAGTAAGAAAAGTTTTCAAAAGGATTCAAACTGAAAAATCTTCTCAAATTAGTAAAATTCGTAGTGATCATGGATCTGAATTTGAGAATAGCAATTTTGAGAAGTTCTGTATCGACCAAGGAATATTACATGAATTCTCTGCTCCCAAAACTCCACAACAAAATAGAATTGTAGAAAGAAAGAATAGGGTGCTTCAAGAAATGGCTAATGTCATGTTGAATAGCATGAAGCTCTCTAAAAATCTTTGGGCTAAAGTAGTCAACACAGCTTACTATATTATTAACCGAGTCTACACTAACAAAGATAATAATAAAACGGCTTACGAATTGTGGCTTAATAAAAAGCCTACTGTTAAATACTTTCGAGTTTTTGGCAGCAAGTGCTATATTTTACGTGATCGTGAAAATTTGAGAAAATTCGATACAAAGAGTGATGAAGGTATTTTTCTAAGATATTCCTTAAACAGTCGAGCTTATAGGGTTCTGAACAAAAGGACTGGTGTGATTCAAGAATCCATTAATGTTGTCATTGATGATCACTTAAACACGCCAATTTCTAATTCAGATAATGATGAAGTACTAATCATTGATAAACCCGATACTTCATCGAATCAGACTGATTCTGAGTTAAAGACTGTTAAAGATCATCCAACCACACAAATTCTTGGAAACCCTCTCACCGGTGTTCGCACCCGTAGACAACTTGAGGATATATGTAATTATGTATGTTTTACATCCCAAATAGAACCATCTAACGTAAAAGAAGCTCTTGCTGATGAGAACTGGATTGTTGCGATGCAAGAAGAACTCAACCAATTCATAAGAAATGATGTTTGGTATCTCGTACCAAGACCTAAAGATAAACACATCATTGGAACAAAATGGATTTTCAAAAATAAGTCTGACGAGTGTGGAAATATAATTAGAAACAAGGCTAGACTACTGGTACAAGGTTATAATCAAATTGAAGGGATTAATTTCGATGAAACTTTTGCACCAGTAGTACGTCTTGAATCTATCAGACTATTTATATCCATTGCATGTTTTAGAAAGATAAAGATCTATCAGATGGATGTGAAAAGTTATTTTTTAAATGGCGATTTACGTGAAGAAATCTATGTTGAACAGCCAATGGGTTTTGAAGATTCCAAAAATACTGATTATGTATATCGGCTTAAAAAGGCACTTTATGGATTAAAACAAGCACCTAGGGCATGGTATGAGAAACTAACGAAATTTCTTTTAAGTCATAATTTTCAAATGGGATCTGTTGATAAAACTCTGTTTGTTAAAAAACATAATGATCATATCTTAATGGTGTAGATTTATGTTGATGATATCATTTATGGATCAACTTGCACTGACTTGACTACTGAGTTTGCAGATTTGATGAAATCACAGTTCGAAATGAGCATGGTTGGGGAATTGACTTATTTCCTTGGATTGCAAGTAAAGCAACAACCTGAAGGAATATTCATTTCTCAATCTAAGTATGCTTTGAATCTAATCAAGAGATTTGGATTTGAGAATGGCAAGAATTTCGATACTCCTATGAGTACTACCCTGAAACTCTCAAAAGACTCTAACGGTAAAAATGTTGACTCAAAACTTTATCGGAGTATGATTGGTAGTTTATTATATTTAACTGCTAGTAGACCTGATATTTCTCTAAGTGTTGGTATTTGCGCAAGATATCAATCTGATCCAAAAGAATCTCACTTGATTGCTGTCAAGCGAATTATTAGATATGTCGCAAGTACTGTAAATCTCGGTCTTTGGTATCCTCATGAGACCAGTGTTCAATTAGCTGGGTACTCGGATGTTGACTAAGCTAGTAATCTAGATGATAGAAAATCAACCAGTGGTGGTTGTTTTTACATTGGAAATTGTCTAGTTTCCTGGTTTAGTAAGAAACAAAATTCTATATCACTTTCAACAGCTGAAGCTGAGTATATCGCAGCTGGTAATGCATGTACACAACTTGTTTGGATGCAACGAATGCTAAGTGATTATGGAATTAAACAGGATTCTATGTTATTACATTGTGATAATTCCAGTGCGATAAATATTTCAAAAAATCCTATTCAGCATTCTCGTACTAAGCACATTGACATTAGATTTCATTATATAAGGGAATTAGTAGAAAAAACGTTATATCTCGAGAATATATTCCTACTGAAGATCAACGAGCTGACATTTTCACAAAACCTCTCGATAAAAGCAGGTTCAAAAAGATGAAATTTGATCTTGGCATGTGCATTTTAAAATGATTATTTATGCCTACTTGTATTATAGTGTATATATTTGCTAGATTGAATTCTAATTTTTGTATAATTTGCAAGAAATATGAATTTTTGGACATTCTTCGACCAATCGTGAGTATACTCGACCAGTCGACCTTCGACCGGTCGTAGATATCCACGACCAGTCGTAGATCTCGGGAATCACTTAAAATTTGGGAATTTTTGCTTTCTTCCTCATTCCGTTTTTCTTCTCTAAGGAGCCTTGCTTCGACTTGTTGAACCCATCTTTCATGTTCTTCAAGGTTAGTGTTCCAAATCACATTTTTCTTGCAGATTTGTGTCTAGATTGTTTACTTTTCAAGCTTTAAGCTTTGTATTTTGGATTTCATTGAGATTTGGGGTTTGGATTTTGAAAAATCTGTTTTGTGTAAACCCACTTCTCAATCCTTTGTAACTTCTTATTTCCTTGATATCCTTATTGCAAATGGCTTCTAGAGATAGAAAAACTACTTCCCATGGTCCTTCTTCTTCCTCCAGATCGTCCATTATCTCTAAGCGTCATCTTCTTGTTCCCAATGATGATCCATCATATGTTAGGGACATTAGATTACGTAATGTTATTGTTGAACATCCTGTTGATGTTAATCATATTGCACCTTTTGACATCCTTCCTATGCTTGAAGCTGTAGGTTGGGTTAACTTATTACATTGGGGTGGGCCTGCATACCGGTCCATTGCCCAATCCATGTTTACATGTATTAGTGCTTTCTCACAGGATAATTTAACTTTTAAAATATCTACTAGAGAAGGGCCTTTTGACATTGATCGTCATTTAATTTCAACCCTTATGGACATTCCTGTGAATGATGAGGGTATTCCTATCCATAACTTAACTGATAAACCCTCAATGTCTGAAAAATGCATGCTCACTAGAGACTTGTGCAACATGGATGTTCAATGGACACAAAAAGGGAATGCACTTCCCGCAAGGTATTTGTTACCCAAGTACAGAATTCTCCACAAAATCTTTGTGTCTAATTTGTATCCTCGTTCGGGTAATAAAACTGACTTGACTTTGTTTATGGTTCGTGTTATCCATGCTATTTCCAATGGTACTCAGATTTGTTTACCATCCTTAATCTGTCATTTCATTCTTCAGTTTAGACTCCATCCTGGTCATAGTGACATTCCTTTTGCCTATTTAATGACTGTATTGGCTACACATATGTTAGTCGATATGCCGGTTGATGAGGCACCAATCCATCATCTGATCTTCAATAATTCTAATATCAATAAGATGAAGTTGGATCTACTTCCTGAACAAGGTGGTGGTGGTAGTGGTCATGAAGAAGCTGGTGATGACATTAATATGGATGACATTTTTGAGAAACTAGATTCTGACTCAACAAATGATCCAGATTTTGAACCATCTGATGTTGATGCTCGTCTTAGTGCATTAGAGGATAAAATTGAGAATATAAAAGTAAAGATGGAAAACATGTCTGTTGCTCATGATTTACAATTCAAGTACATGCGCAAATATCTTAGGTGATTGAACAAAGGCATGCACCAACTTGATCCCTCTATTCCTGCTCCGTCATCTGGTTCTGGTTCTGACTAGTTTATATGAGACTTCTGGTCTGTAATAACTTTATAACTTAGCACTTGGTTGATTGATTTTGAGTTGGATACTATCTATGTTTTATGCTGGATATTTATTCTATGTGTAGCTATGCTGAGTATCTCTATCTTTGTTTTACTATACTCTCATAACTCCTCATGTTTTCTCTCATATATCCCTTTATTTAGTTCTCCTTTATTGTTGTTTCCTTTGTCATATTTTGACAAAAAGGGGGAGAATGGTTTGTTCTTAACGATGTGATTGTGAGAGGAGTAGCATTGGTTATGTTACTCAGGGGGAGTTGTTTGAACTAGTTGAATGAAACTGGAAGTATGTTTGAACTAGTTGAATGAAACTGGTTGAATGTTGAATATTAAATATTGAATATTGAATATTGATTTACAGGTAAGCCAGTTTATATGACCTGGTTATGTTACTCAGGGGGAGTTGTTTGAACTAGTTGAATGAAACTGGGAGTATGTTTGAACTAGTTGAATGAAACTGGTTGAATGTTGAATATTGAATATTGATTTGCAGGTAAGCCAGTTTATATGACCTGGTTCATAACTCTTTAATCAGTTGTTTTACTTTATATTTATCTTGGTTATGTGTTTTGTCACTAATTTGACAAAGGGGGAGATTGTAAGTGCTATAGTTTATATCCCTGTCTGTTGTCAAATTTATGGTGCCAAAATCACTGTTATATATAACTTGCATAAGTGAAGCTCTCTCAAGGATCAACATTCATAAACAAGCTAAGCTCACAACAAGCAAAGCTCACAAGTACAAGGATCAATCTTGAATGCAAGAACTGCTCACAAGACAAGACTCAAGCTGCAAGACTTCAAGAAGAGTACAAGGCAGTTTGTAAAGAACTCAAGACTCTTTCAAGATTGAGCTACATCATGATTTCAAGATTGAACTACATCAAGACTTCAAGGCTCATACTTTAAGGTCACTAGTTCCTAATGTTTCAATGTCCTTACTTCATGGTTGAGGTTTGACTGACCTTAGGTTGACCTTAGAAGTAGGTCACTTTGGATACATAAATCGAATGTTTATTTTACATAAGTTTGGTCTGTTCTTCGACTAGTCCTAGGCCTTCTTCGACTAGTCCTAGAGTTGCTTCGACCAGTCTAAGAAATTCCTTGATCATCGTGAGTTTGTTACAAAAATCGGATAATTTCTGTTAGGCTTCAACTAGTCCAGGAATCTGTTCGACCAGTCGAAGGAACAATGTCGACTGCATCTTCGACCAGTCAAAAATCTTCGACTCAAAATCCAGCGATATTTTTCAGGTTCTTCGACCAGTTAAAGGAGACTTTCGACCAGTCGAAGGTGACTTACGACCAGTCGAAGGAGACCTTCGACCAGTCGTCGAACGGTCAAAGCTTATCGTGCCTGATTTTTCAAATATCTGTTATTACTTCGACTAGTCGACGAGCTCCCTAGACCAATCGAAGACGCGATCTGCTCACCTATAAATAGTGCACGAATCTCAGAAGAAATCATCGAATTAATTAATCCATTCAAGCCAATATTCGTTGAACTTCTGAGAGATAATTCTGTGCTCCATCTAAGCTAAGTGTGCTTATTTATTATTCTCTTTCCTTAGCTTTATTTAATTGATTTTGTTTCTGCTATTCCAATCTAATTTGATAAGAGGAATTGTTATTCCCTTTCTTTGGAATCAAAATCAATTAAGGCAAGCCCTATTTGGTTTAATTTAAAATCTATTAGAATTAGAACCATTGTAATTGAGTACTGGACATTGAAGTTGGACATTCAATCATCTACTCTGATTTGGTTCTATCGGGCTGCTACAACGAAGGAGATAATCAGGTATTTTACATTTAATTGTAAATTCCTTTCTATTTTGGTTTCTTTCAAGATTTGCCAGAAAAATCTTGTTATATTGGTTATCTGAGGAGAGCCAGGAAAACTCAGAAGTGGGGTTTTTTTAATTGTGTAAGCCCATAGACAAAGACACAATTGTAAAGGTTTTGGGTGAACCTGGGAAAACCTATTTTGTTAGTGAACGCTAATATCCCCTGTGTGAGGATATTAGGAGTGGAGTAGTATTCTGTGTGGCTGTTGTTTAATAGTTGGTGAACACACAGGCGAACCACTATAATCCCTTGTGTTGTGGTTGAATGATTTATACTTCTGATATTTAATTATTCTTTTGTGGGATGTATGTATGGTGGTGAATGTTATAATCATTTAATTCAAGCATTGTGAGAATTTTGTAATAGTTTAGAATTTATTTTCTGCTATTCCTTTATCAGCTTGATATTCAATTTCCTTTAAAAGTTGTTCCAGCAAGGTTGCCCTACCATTTTTATGGTGTATGGCTGTCCCTAGAACAATACATTTGTGATTACAATTTATTTCAATTCAGTTTGTATTTATTTCTGTATTCCTCTTTGGTTTGAGATTTGATACAAAAATCTTTTTAGAAATAAGGTTGTCCTACCATAAACTCTGGTTTTTGGTGTAAGGTTGTCCTTAGAACAACATTTGTATCAACCTCTCAAGATCTGAATTTTGAGGTTATTTTACTTTCTTGCATTGTGATTTATTTTGGCTATCATATTCTTTTTAATTCCGCTGTTATAAGTTTTATTTGGCATTGTCTTATTCACCCCCCCGCTAGGACATATAGCTAGGCCTTTTCAGTCATCCATATTAATATCATCTGGAGGTAAATCACCCTCCTCTTCATTTGCTTTAGTAGCTCCACTAGCACTCACATCAACTTGGCCTGGGGCCAACTTCAAATTCATCTTGTTAATGTTAGACTTGTTGAAGGGTAGATTGTGAATGGGAGCTTCTCCAACAGGCATAGCCAATAAACTATGAGTGACTAAAATAGTCATCAGATAAGCAAAGAGTATGTCACTATGGGTGGAGACGGAACTGAATCATGAGATAACAAATCACAGAAGGAAGACACACAGAGACTCCAGTAATGATAGAATGAAGAATACGAACCATGAATGTCGTAAGCTTGATCTTATTATCAGATGGAGGGTAAACATTTGAAATGAAGATCCGGTGGAGAACCCTGTATCTGGGTAACATAAACTTGGAAGCTAGCACATTCCTAGTACTCCATTCCGCATCCATATTACATAAAATACGAGCGAGCATTCTCTTCTCAAATTCAGAAGGTTTTGCAACAAGAAAACTTATGGGAATACCTTCGTCATTAACAGGTATATCCATTAACCCAGAAATAAGATGATGGCCGACATCAATTGGACCTTCTCTGGTCAAAATTGTAAATGTCAGATTCCCATAAGAGAACTCATTAATGCAAGCCTACATAGCCTATGCAATGGAGTGGTATGCCGGTCCACCCTAATGTAATATGTTATCCCATCCTACAGACTGAAGGAGAGGAACAATGCGAAATGGTGCCAAATAATTAGGATTAACAGTCCGGTCTACTATCACATTGCGCAAGCGAATATCCCGCACATACTTGGGATCTTCCTCGAGTGACCGAAGATGGCACACCGTGATAAGAGCCGAACGAGAAAAAGAGGGACCACGAGATCCTTTCTTCTTGGTTTTACCCTCCATTGCAATAAAGAAATCAAGGAATATAGAGATGGTAAAAGAGGCCAGAAGGGTTTCTAGTAGATCAAATTTTTTTAATAGAAAAACCCCAAAACAATCATAAAGCATGAAATAAACCACATAAATGAAGGAAAAAGAAGTGCAAAAGAATTAAATCTAAAAGAAAAATAAAAATAATGCACTAACCAAGGAGGAATTGAAGATGGGTTCGACCGGTCGAGGTAGGGCTTGTTGGAGAAGAAGACCCAAATGAAGAAAAAAGTGATTTTTTACAAATAAAAGGTCAAACTCATGTTTCACGACGGGTCGAGTACATACTCGACCGGTCGTACCACGACTGGTCGAGTATGTACTCGACTAGTCGTGCACCTCACAAAATATACAATTTTACATAAAATTTGAATTTTAAAAATTTTAATATAATAACTATATACACTATGATACAAAAAGGCACAAATCATCAGTTCATATTGCACATACCAAGATCAAATTTCAATTTTGCAAACCTGTTTTTGTTGACCGATTTTGTGAATATGTTAGCTAGTTGATTCTCGGTCTAAATATATTCCAAAGAAATTGTTTTGTCTTCCACTAATTCATGAATATAGTGATATCTAATGTCAATATGCTTGGTTTATGAATGCTGGATTAGATTTTTAGAGATATTAATTGTACTTGAATTATCACAATATAAAACCATGGATTCTTACGCAATTCCGTAATCGCTTAGCATACTTTTCATCCACACAAGCTGAGTGCATGCATTACCAGTAGCAATATATTCAGCCTCAGCTGTGGAGAGCAATACGGAACTTTGTTTCTTACTTAGCCAAGAAACCAAACAGTTTCCTACACCACTGGTCGATTTATGATCAGCCCAATCAGCATCCGTGTAACCAGCTAATTGCACTCTAGTATCATGTGGATACCAGAAACCAAGATTAATTGAACTAGCGACATGTCGCAAAATGCACTTAACAGTTATCAGATGTGACTCTTTAGGGTCCGACTGATATCTAGCACAAATTCTAATGCTGAATGCAATATCAGGTCGGCTTGCAGTTAAATATAGTAAACTACCTATTATACTATGATACAACTTAGGATCCACACTCTTACCTGTAGAATCCTTGGAGAGTTTTAGAGTAGTACTCATTGGAGTATCAAAAAATTTCCAACTCTCGAATCCAAACTTTTTGACTAAGTTTAGAGCATATTTGGTTTGAAAAATAAAGAAACCATCAGGGAGTTGTTTTACTTGCAACCCTAAGAAAATAGTTTAGTTCTCTAACCATGCTCATTTCAAATTTAGACTTCATAAGATATGCAAACTCAATAGTCATGTTAGCATAGGTAGATCCATAGATAATGTCATCAACATAGATTTGAACTATTAGTATGTGATCATTATGTTTCTTTACAAATAATGTCTTATCAACACTTTCCATTATAAAGTTATGACTTAGTACAAACTTAGTTAACTTTTCATACCATGCCCTGGGAGCTTGTTTCAAACCGTAGAGTGCCTTTTCAGGCAATAGACATGATTAGCATGCTTAGGGTCTTCAAAACCCTTAAGTTGTCCAACATACACTTCTTCATGCAAATCCCCTTTTAAGAATGCACTCTTTACATCCATTTGATATATTTTGAATTTTTTAAAGCATGCAATGGATATAAATAGTTAGATTGATTCAAGACGAGATACTAGGGCATAGGTCTCATTATAATTGATGCCTTCAATTTGAGTGTACCCTTGTACATCCTGCCTAACCTTGTTTCTTATAATATTGCCATGTTCATTAGACTTATTTTTGAAAATCCATTTTGTTCCAATAATGTGTTTATCTTTTAGTCTTGGAACTAAATACCAAACGTCATTTCTAACAAACTAATTGAGCTCTTCTTACATTGCTACGATCCAGTTTCGTCAGTAAGAGCTTCTTCTTCGTTAGCTGGTTCTATCCGAGATATAAAGCACACACAGTTACACATATTTTCAAGTTGTTATGAGTGCGCACACCAATGAGAGGGTTTACAAGGATTTGATGAGATGGATGGTCTTTAACTATCCTCAATTCAGTGTTATTTTGACTTGATGAAGAGTCTGGTTTATTAATTAAAAGAACTTCATCATTTTCTGAACTTGAGACAGATGTATTCAAGTGATAATCTATAACCACATCAATGGACTCTTGAATTACACCTCTCCTCTTGCTAAGAACCCGATATGCTCGACTATTTAGAACATACCCTAAACATATTCCTTCATCACTCTTGGTGTCAAATTTACCCAGATTTTCTCGGTCACATAAAATGTAGCACTTACTACCAAAAACTCAAAAATATTTGACAGTAGGCTTCTTATCAAACCATATTTTATAAGCCGTTTTACTTTTTGATTTTCTAGTATAAACGCGGTTAATTATATAACAAGTAGTATTTATAACTTCGGCCCAAAGATTTTTAGGAAGCTTCATACTATTTAGCATTACATTTGTCATTTCTTGAAGCACTCTATTTTTCCTTTCCACTACACTATTTTATTATGGTGTTTTGGGTGCAGAATATTCATGTGATATTCTCTGATCACTGCAAAATTTCTCAAAACTGCTATTTTCAAATTTCGAACCATGATCACTACAAATCTTAGAGACTTGTGATTCTTTTTCTATTTGGATACGTCTATGTACCCTTTTTACTTTGTCGAGAGTTTTTTATTTCTCACTTAAGAAGACTACCCAAGTATATCTAGTAAAGTCATCTACTATCACCAGAATATACTTCTTGCCACCTCAACTCTTCGTTCTTGTTGGTCCAATGAGATCCATGTGGAGAAGTTCGAGGGGTTTAGATGTGGTATTGGAGTTCACCTTTTTGTGAGCACTCTTGGTTTGTTTACTAATCTGGCACTCGCCACATATTTTATCCACTTTCTATAATTTGGGTAGACCTCTTATCAGTTCTCTTTTGCTCATTCTATACAAGTTGTGGTAGTGTACATGTCCTAGGAGCTTATGCCATTATTCGGTTTCATCAGTATGTACCATGTAGCATAATAGATTAGATGAGCTTGAATCACTAACAATGTACCAGTTCTCAGAAGTTCTGCCACCAGTTAATATTACAGAACCATTTTTATTTAAAATTTCACACCCTTGGTTGGTGAATTTTACACTATGATTATTATCACATATTTCAAATATGCTTAATAAATTATATTTTAAACCTTCTACATATAAAACATTCTCAAATAGAGGGAGGTTAAAGAGTTGAATCGAACCTTGGTAATAATTTTACAGTTGCTACCATCACTGAATGTGACTGAGCCATCAGTCATGTCTTTAAGACTGGTGAACAGACCTTTTTCACCTATCATATGTCTGGAGCAACCACTATTTAGGCACCACTTTGAATGGCTCGAAGCTTTGAAAGCAGTGTGGGCAACTAAACAAGTAACCTTAGGGACCCATTTCATTACAGTTTTGGGTTTAGGAGTATAGTTAGTCTTCTTATATTTGTAGTTGTTATAAGACCGACCCACTAAGTTAGATTTTAAGAGCTCCTTAAATAAATCAATAATTTTCTCAGCTAAAGGATTACGGTTCTGATTTTTATAGTTGATATGGTTGCTTTTAGTTTTTAAGGTTTGAAAAGTCTTAGAATTTTTAGAATAATTTTGATTCAAACTTTTTCCTTTTGAGTTAGAAGACTCCCCTTTCACAAATTTGGGTGGAGTATTTATATTCTTAGGAGGAATACTTTTATCATGGCCACATTTTCTGGATCCGGATAAAAGTTTTTCTAATTTAGGTCACCTTGGGCGTACCTCCATGTGTCTTTCAAACTTAAAAGTGAAAAGACTTCTAGTTTAATCTTTTCATTTTCAAATTTTAAGTTTTTAACTTGGGAGGTTTTGAAATCTAAGTCGCACTTAGTTTTTTCAAAGCAATCTGAAATATGTGATTTTTCTAAAACTAGATTATCAAAATTTTCTTTTAGTTTTGTAAACTTTTCTTTCTGAAATTTTAGCTTTACAGGAATTTTGCAACTTTCCTTATATAGGGCATCATAAGCATCTTGAAGATCTTCTTCATTTTCATGGTCACTATTTAGATTTTCTTCACTAGTTAAATCATCATTATCTAAAAAAGTGAACTTGGCTAGAGTCATTAGGGCTTTAACATCATTACCCGACTCGGTTTCAGAATCTTCTAACTCAGAAGAGGCTTCAGAACAGGAAGATTCATCCCATGTAGCCAATATACCTTTCTTTTTAGGTTTGTCCTTTTTAGGACATTTGTTAGATTTCCATATTCATGGCAATTGTAGCATTGGTTGTCTTTTAAAGATTTCTAAATTTTAGATCTTGATCTTTTCTTTTCAGTAGGTTTTTGAACATCAACCCTCTTTTTTCTTTTGAAAATCTTATAAAATTTTTAGCTAAAAGGGCCATATCATCTTCAGAGGTTTCTAAATCAGAATTATTAGTATTTTCTTGAGAACTGATTTTAGAAGACTTAAGGGTGATGGATTTACCTTTAGGAGCTTTAAAGTTTAACTCATAGATTTGTAAAGAACCAACCAGTTCTTCTACCCTCATATCATCCGTATCACGAAGTTCCTGGATTGCAGTTACTTTTGAATTGAACCGTTCGGGCAATGAGCGCAATATCTTTGTATGGACTTTACTTTCTGGGATTTTATTACCAAGACCCCACATAGAGTTGACAATGTCGTTCAATCTTGTATAGAAGTCCATGAAAGTTTCACTTTCTTCCATATGTATTTCCTCAAATTTGGTTGTGACAATTTAGACTTTAGATTTCTTGACAATTGTTGTTCCCTTATGTGTCATTTCTAAAATATCCCAGGCTTGCTTTGTAGTATCACAGGATATAATTCTCTTGAATTCATCTAGTGATAATGTGCAAGTTATTGCATTTAAAGCCTTTGTGCAAGACCTGTATCATAGTCCGTATCATTTTGTCAATTCCCGCGATCCTCCTTGTCGAATTCCGGCAACCCATGACCTGTAACCAACATTTGTGCATGACCCTGAGTCACACACTGTCAACCTGAGTCGACTCAACCCGAGACTTGTACCCTAGCGACCACGTCGTCGCCGCATCTCGCGTGGCGAGGCGATACCCTGGCCAGGAGATGTGGGCCCACGTTCAGTTCGAGGAAAACACCGCGCATTCGAGGAGAATATCTACCCTAATGTCACATCAATCAATCAATCAAGTCAAGTACACATCACATCTCCAACCCATGCTTTCTTTCTCCCCAAGACAAGCAACTTACCATAAGTCAACTCTCAAGTTAAGTACATCTATCACTCACATCCACCACTCACATCTCTCATCTTTCTCATCTCTCTTACATCTCTCATCTCTCTCATTCTCAAGTAACTCAAAAATAATAAAAAAAAAGAATCCAAATGTCCATACATTCTAAAGCTCAAAAAAAGGGCCAAGTGTGACCCACTTCCTACCCCTCTCATCTCCCATCTCAACCCTCCAACCTTCATCAACCTCCATCAAAGAGAGACACAAGGAGTTTGGCGTTCCATCGGACCAAGAAGATCGAACAACGGGTGTTTTATAGGCCTAGATTTCATGTTTTGATGATGGGCCAAGTAGGGCTTACTAATTGATGGTATGGATCTCACTTTGGACCCTAGATGTAGCCGATGGCCCACCATGATTCACATGATCATTCCATGATGGGGCCATTCTCCATGGACCCCATCATGATGTTTACTTTTCTAGTTGAAAGGGGTTATCTAGACCTTCCATTTTGGTGGAGAAGGAATCTCCACCATTGATTTTGATTTGGTGGGCCCACATGCAATGGGACCCACTTGATGTATGTTGTAATTCATGGAAGGGAGGGCCCATAGTGTCAAGGTCCCTCTATCATCCTCTCTCTCTCTCTCTCTCTCTCTCTCTCTCTCTCTCTCTCTCCCTTTCTTTCCCTAATTGTATGGCTCGATTATGATGTATGTATTTCATCCATATTGAGCACCAAGTGGACCCAACCGGGGCCCACGTTGCAACCACCTTGCTGCCACTTTTGAAAGGTCTAGATGATGGGAAATACAAATATTAGGTCGACCCAGCATGGCCAGATGGGCTAGCCCAAAACCTGCTGGACGTCTGCTGTCCAGATCGTCCAGTAGGGTCTAGACGTTGGCTGTGAAGAAAACAGAAATATCAGTTTGATTCTAAGTTTTTGGATGGGCCGCTCATGCAGGCCCCACCTTAATGTATGGATCTAATCCACATTGTCCATCCTATCTCCCAGCTCATTTTAGGCGTTGAGCCAAAAAATGAAGCCAATCTGAATATCTGGCGGGCCGTGTCATAGAAAACAATGATTCTTACCATTAAAATCTATTAGGGCCCACTTTAATATTTCTACACACCAAAACATGCTAAATATTGGGCTCGTTTGTTCTATCATAAGCCATAAAATCCAACCAATGGAGTGGATCCTCCTGATGCAGGCCCCACCTAGGAAAAACTATACCAATAAAATAAAATAAAATTTCATATAGCAGGCGCTGTTGCTGCTGACGTCCAGAGGACGTTGCAGCAGCGTCCTGCTATGCCACTGGATGGAAAGGGCTAGGACCGTGGGTCCCAACCACGATGCATGTGTTTTATCTATGGCGTCTAGCCATTTTGTTAGGTCATCCATCTACTGGACGGCCAGTAGACCCCACCCCTGATGGATTCCAAACCGTCCATCCTTTTTGGCAAGCTCATTTTAAGGCTTGAGGCAAAAATGTGACAAATCTACTTATCTGGTGGGCCACTAGTGATAATAGTGGAGCATTGAATGTCTACCATTGAAATCCTCTTAGTATGATAGAAGTTTTGGATCAACATGAAATTTGTTTTTCCTCTTAATTCAGGTCTGTGTGACCTTATGTTCAGATTAGATGGAAAATAAATGTTATGGTGGGCCTTGGGAATTTTTATGGTGGAAATCATTATCACTACTATTATTTGGAGTGCGGTCCAGATAATCTTTCGATATGATTTATCTTCTTTTTATGCTCTAAGATGATCTTTAGCATATAGATGAATGGTGTAGATGGAGAGGCCCGTTGGTGTGGCCCATTTGATATACATGAGGCCCATTAGTGTGGCCTATTTGATATACATGAGGCTCATTGGTGCAGCCAATATAATGTGGCCCATGAGATGTGGCCCACTTGCCATATGAGGCCCAGTGATGAGACTCATGGGCGAAGCCAATATGATGTGTTTAAGGCCCATGGGGATGGCCCAATGTGATGCATATGTGGCCATGAGTGAGGCCCATGGTGATGTATATTAGGCCCTTATGTGAGGTTATGGGCCCACTATACGTATGACTTCATGTGGACCACTCCTTGGGAGCGATGTTGGTTAAATGTCCACATTGATGGGCAATAATGGTTGAATGTCCACATTGTGACTTTCCCTTAGGCATTGTTAGGCCCATTCCCATCATTCTCTTAGCGGGTTAACTTAAATAAGTGGGCCCCATTCGCCATGGACGGATGGCTCCGTGCCATCAAATTTTATATATCCACAGCTGAGGGCTGATCTTTATAGTATAGTTGATCGGTTGTTCATCTATAGACCCCGCCTTGTTTATATGCGGATTGTCGATGCCGATTATGAGTATGTGACAACATAGCATTATGATATATGCCCATATGCATCATCTGCATGCTTATGATGAGATGAGTGATTGATCATAACACATGCCATTGGGCAGATTGTTATGGGACTCTCTAGTAAAGGAAAATGCCCATACGAGCGCGCGGAACGTGCATGATTACTGTATGACTAGATTGCGTGATTCATGCATCCCGCATTGTGTGACATGTATACTATACGCCTTAACGACATCAGGGTCGTAACCTCTACAGGCATATCATGGTTGGCAGGATTGGATACTGGAAATCTTGTTCTACATGGGGTGTTATAGATATTCCTAGGTGAAATTCCCTAAACCCTTATGGTACTAGGAGGTTGCTCCAACGTCTAGACTGAGTGGATGCATAAGCGCTAAGTACTAAATACCAGGAGGCCGCGCTTTTCACTGTGTCATGGTTGGTTGGAAGGGAGTGCGGCCTTACCCGCCCGAGAGGACAGGGCAAAGCTAGGCTGAGTTTGACTAACTCGAGTACTGGGTCCGCTATCAATGAGTTAAGCCTAATATTAGTAGGCGGATAATGAGGTCTCTTCCACTCACCTTGTTGCGCATGATATGGCGGCAATCTGGGTTGGAGTGCACTAGACCCTGGTGATATTCCAAAGTTGAGCTATATTGGTATGTGGACTTAGATGAGGATGGGTGTGCTTGAGTTGCACCTCTCATTGCATAGCCTTGGTATGGTCGACATCATTTATGTCTTATATCGCATGACCTTGGTACGGCTAATAGTATTCATGGATTCATCACCATATTCCGCATTACTCTAATATTGCATAATTGTATTACTACCTCGCGCATACACTTTCACCACCCTCTAAGCTTTCTATAAGCTTATGAATGACCGTTGCGTGCAGGAGACGTTGGATCGTAGCAGCGTTGAGGCTAAAGCATGTGTCAGATCATCTTAGAGCTTTTGTCTATCATCATTGTATTTCCCTTTACGTGCACTATACTTATAAGTTTTTTATCATAGTGGAAATGTGATGGAGATTTTGGTTGTTGCTTGTGGGTTATGCCTTTGGTTATGCTTGTTATGAATCGAACAGATGTTGAAAATCCTCCTTGTAGGATCTCAAGATTGGAACCTGGTAAATGGGTGCTAGGAGCCAAGAATGGGGTACTACGGAGGCTGTCGGCGCCGGACTCGGTGATCGAGAATTTTGTGAGCCCAGTTTTCGAGTTTGGGGTGTGACACTTTGCATTGGCACTACTCTCACTTTTCTGAAGAGTAGTCCAAGAAAAGTATAGTGTGACTTTTACAGTTTTAGATCTGTCGGTACCAGTTACTTCAGTGGTAGGAAGGGTCCAATTGGTCACTGTGACTTGCCACACGCTCTCATCCATGGATTTTAAGAAAATCCTCATTCTGGCTTTCCAATAGGCATAATTGAAGCCATCAAAAGGTGGAGGCCTAGTGACTGCAAGGCTATCAAAATTTGACATCTTAAAAAAAAAGAAAAGAAAAAGAAAAACTCAAATCGATTAGCTCAGTAAATTAATCCAAAAATTAAAACGAGCTAGTAGGCTTTGATACCACTTGAAAAGGTCGAGTTAAGAGTCCTATAGGGAGAGGGGTGAATAGGACTATGTAAAATTAAAAAATTAAATGCAGAATTAGACAAATATAAATAAAGATAACACTTAACAATCCCACAAAGCAGAAATGAATAATAACCTCAAATATATAAGTATTGAGAGGCTGATACAGACATTGCTCTAAGGACAACCTAACACCAAAAACTAATGGCTTATGGTAGGACAACCTGATTTCTAGAACAGTCTGTGTATCAAAATCCCAAACCAATATAGAGGAAAATAACAATAGCAAAGAAAATAAACTAAGCTATTACAGCATTCCCACACTTGCATAAAAGAAATTACAACATTCTCCACAAAGGCTTAAAAGTAAATTACAACAATCACACAATGCCACAATTAACCATCCACCACAACACCAGGAAATATAGTGGTTCACTTGTGTGTACACCAACTGTTTAGAAAAACAGCCACACAACTACTACGAGACCCAACCTGAGTTCGCATGTGTGCATGTGTGTGTGTGAGTATACATTTCTTTCATATTTTAGTCCCGTGGTCCTACCGGTCAAATTTCGGTGACCCGTGACCTTCGGGTAGTGTTTGCAGTCATTCTTGAGTTCAGTCATGTAGACTCGACTCGGATCGACCAGAAAACTATGCCATTGTGATCGCATCATCATTGCAGTTCCAACGATGCATCTTAGGCATCCATCCGACGTGTGGATCATAAGTTGTGTGTATCTCATGTTATAGCCCTTGATCATGATCGCATGGCCCACCTAAGAGTGGTGTGCACATTTTCTTAGATGGTCCCATCCTTAATGCACAAATTTCAACACACACTACCCAACACCACCCAAAATTCCATAACCTACACTACCCACCACCAAAACACCACCCACCCCTACCCAATAGCCACCATTTAGTCCTAGCCATGATGAAATTTTTCTATCCCATACACTCTTTTTCTATAAGGAAATTATGAAATCTCTCTTCCCAAGCCACCTAGCTATGAATAGATTTCTACAACTCTCTCTCTCTCTTCTCTCCCTCTCATTTCTTCCTTTCTTATTTTCCTTCTTTCTTCCTTTCTCCATTTCCAGCCCCTTCTTCCTTCTTCCCTCCACAATCCAACCACTAGAAATCCATCTCTCACCTTCAAACCTCTTCTCCTTTAAGCCTAGATCTTAGTGGTGGAGTTTTGTGGCCATCTCTACAAGTGGGTGCTTCTTCTTCTTCCCTTTCTCCCATTCCTTTTACTACATACATGGAAGCATGTAGGACCCACCAATCCATGTTGGAGGTCCTACATGGTTCCTAGGATGGAGGTCATGGGCCTAGATCTTACTCATTCCTTCCATGGTGGGCCATTCTCCATAGACCCACCATGATGATACTTTTTCTTCATTCTAGCATCTCATAGACCATTTAGGTCTTTGCATGCATAGTAGAGAAAGGTGTCCCCACCCTTCAGCAACTTTTCTTGATAAATAATAGCTTGCATGTAACATATGTACATGTGGATGACATGGATTGTAGTATGGAAGGTCCATTAATGGCGGGACCTTCCACCAATGGCCGGATTTTTCTCCTTCTCTCTCCCCTTCTCTCCTTTTTCTTCTATTTATTTCTGATGTGGTGTAACCCACTAAGAAGGTCAACAACATCTCAGATCCATCAGGGAGATGATGTCCAAGCCCACCTTGTTAGATGTCCAGGCCCATCATGTATGCATAGGTTGGGTGGCCTCCAAACTTGATTTTCATGGAGATTCTAATGCACTAATGGATCTGAAATTTTTCTAACCCATCAAGGTGGACCCCACTTGATAGATCAAGGCATTAAACCCTTGGATTTAATTATATGGGTTGAAATATGGACAACATATGTTGTTGTCCATAATTCAGACCCAGTTGGAACATGACTTTTAAGCTAATGTTTGGATCTCTTTGCATGCCATTTTCTCCCAAATTTTCTTGGGAATTTTGTAGTGCATGGACCCCAAATTGATGTGGAATGGGGCCCACACCATTTCTCCCATGATTAAGACCCATGGGATGGGCTAAAGTGGGCTAACTGTCCAGAAATTTCTGGACAGTTCAGCAACATTTAAGTTGGAAATGAGCATTTTTACCTAAGTTTCTGGATAAGTAGGCCACCCCAGTGGACCCCACTTGTTGTCCAGATGTAGGGCCACCTTTTTTCCAATTTTCCAAGGATTTGGGTGGGTCCAGGCCCACCTTATGTGGTCCCAAACATAGGGAAAGTTACATTTCCAGCAACATTGTTTAACAACAGATTTTTTTTTCAGGAATATCTATCTGTCCATAAATTATAGGAGTTATAGAAAATATTTTTACTGTCCCCAAAAAAATCTAAAATTTTGCAGGAGAGTGTCCCACCCATGTTAGGACCTACCTGAAAAGCTTTAGGGCTAATGGACACCATTTGGGCATCCAAAGGAGTGGGTCAACATACTAGACTGCCAGAAATTTCTGTTGTGCAATCTAGCAACATAGTCCCATGAAAAACAAAATTTTAAAAATACTTTCTAAGAATTTGGGCCATATTTCTAGGTCCCACCTTGTTGTGGGCTTGATGAGGGACCTTGGGTCCAAATTTCAGGAATTTTGGAGGCTCAGAACCCACCCATTGGATGGCCCAAATTTAGCACAGTTATATTCCAGCAATATTTCACCCTGGACAGATTGTATTCTTCAAATTAATTAAAATACTTTTGGGTATCCTAAAATCATGAAAATTTATAGAAAGGTGATCCACCCATGGTGGGACCCACCTACAAATTTTTGGGCTAGTGGATTCCTGTGGACATCGTAGCAAGGGCCGGACTGGCCCACCACGTTAGGACATCCAGGTCTGTCCAATTTTCTAGACAGACTATCTTATTTAAATTAATTAAAATACTTTTTGTTATCCAAAAATCATGAAATTTTGTGGAAGTGTGGCCCACCCATGGAAGGACTACCCTAAAAATATTTAGGGCCAACGGACTCATGAACTGACCGTGGTATGGTCTGCAATTTAGGTCAGTTTTGAGCCAAATACCCAGGCCCATAAGGCTACCCACCATGGGACGCCCCTACCTTGGGCTGCTGTAGAGCTTGTATTCCAGCAGTATGACCCACTTTAATGTATGTTGTGCATTCCCCTCACATCTGGTGGGACCCACAGTGATGTGTGAGGATCATTAGAAAATAAATGCTATAAATTAATTTAATTGTTGGACTCCAACAAACCCAGAAAGCGGGTGGGCTGGAAATTCAGCAATGGGCCCAACATTGACACCCCATAAATGTAACGCCTCGAAAAAAATCCGTACAAAGACCCGAATACCACCTCAAGCAGAAATCACCCGGGACCAAAACCTTTAGAAATTAGGTTAATGTTAGCAAGTGCTAAACTAGAGTGCTCATGAAATTAGTACTAATTGCTTTAAATATGATTTGCAAGACCAAAAGCGTGCAGAATCATTGACTCTACATTACACTGAAATCTATAATTTATCCCTAAACCCGGTTGCTCTCGAGAGCGCACCGAAACTCCGTATCGGACCTGGACCGCACGTCGAAAGTCTGATAACCGTAAAACTATAAAGTTATGACCGCAACACTGGACTTGACAACCCTCTCAGAAATCAAGTCTTAATTGTGTCTAGAAATGTACAACTTGAGCCTGGAGCAAAGTGTGTGAGAAACGTGAAAATATTTAGAAATGAAAATCTGAATTTAAGTAATCTGAGTCATGTCGCTTGCGGGCCAAATATAAGGATTCAGACCCAAATACACCCTTGGATCAGGAGAAATGTTCCACACATGTCGGTGTACTTGTAGCCTTGATCGAATTCCCGTGACCGTTGAACTGAAACTGGTTCGCCACGGCTGATTTGTAAACCTGATCGGAATGAAAACTCAGCCTGATCTAGATCCATGGTCAGGGAGCTTAAGTCTGACGCACGTGGAAAAGGGGCCACTAGAAGTGCTCCGTTGGACTGGAACAGTCTGTATTTGGATATAACCTAAGTATACCTTGGCCCTGGGGCCATTTCCATCAGTCCTAGGCCTATATAAGGACCTTAAACCCTCTCTCCCTTACCCCATACGAATTTGAGAAACCCTAGTGGAGAGATGAGAGAAAAGAGAAGGGAAAAGAGGGAAAGTGAGAGTGAGAGTTGGAGATTCTTCTTGGGATTCGATCCCATTATTCCACGCACTCAACCACCATTCCTATATCGCTACATAGGCGATTCTGACTCTGTACTTAGGTAAGGAAACCTAACCTTAACCTATTATAAGGTTTCAAATATTGTAAGTTATGAAATAACTAACCTAGTTCATGCTATAGGTTGCCAATCCGCCGTTGATAAAGACCGAGCGTCTAAAACGAATCCGTTACTCATTTACCGGCGTAAGGTGCAGACTATAAACGTATAGGTTATGGTTTTCAAGGCTTTCAATGTCAATTAATAGTTTATTGCTAATGTGGGTGCTATTTCACATGCCAAATGCAATGTTTGTTTTGTGTTTCATATATATATGAACTATATGGAGTTTGGTGTATTCCATGTATTTGTAAAAAGGACCGTATACGTATGAAATTTGAATATGTGTTTACCATGATTAATTGTTATTTGTTTATACTAGTTGTATGTGTGACAACTCCTTGGTGAAAGGATTTGCTCAAATATGTGCTATCACCAACATAGGTCATGTATGTTGGAATATGTAGTCTAAGTGTTTGTAGAAATGTCTGAATGAGCAAGTACTTGGCATCGGGTACTTCATATGAGTGTTGAGATAAGATTCTCAACTAACTTGACTATGTGTATGATTTCCTCCATGCAACTTATATTATGATGTCTGTTTTACTTATGAAATGCGCATGTGTGAATTCCTGTGTATGTTGTATTTCATAACATGCTCAAATGATTGTAGGATTGGAATTATGTGTTTATCACTGCTTTAGCTATTTCATGCGAATACTTGTTATAAATGAATGTGTTTGGGACTACGGTATAGTCCAGGCAATCGGTAATAGGTATTGAATAGGTGGCTGAGGTTGTTTTGCTACACAAGACGTGTTCGATGAACCCGAGTCATACTTTGATTGCCGGTAGTGGTTAGGCCACATGGAGTGCTTACACACTTAATGTCGATCAACTCGAGGTGCCGCTCATACTAGTCGAGCTCGTCAAGTAACCCGATTGACCCGATGTATGTTCACCATGTTTGGACGCTACTGCTTGAATCTAAGGTACCAAACTCACCAGTGAAAACCTCTTTAACCTTGGTACCTCGATCCGCTAAGACTCATGAGCAGGGCATAGTGGTATGGGACACCGTGGTTGAGCTGTTAGCCTACGCTGGGGTTAAGTCCAGTGTTGCAATCATAACTTTATAGTTTTGCGGTTATCGGACTTTCGACGTGCGGTCCAGGTCCGATACGGAGTTTCGGTGCGCTCTCGAGAACAACCGGATTTAGGGATAAATTCTAAATTTCAGTGTAATGTAGCGTCAATGATTCTACAGACTTTTGGTCTTGCAGATCATATTTAAAGTGATTAGTTCTAATTTCATGAGCACTCTAGTTTAGCACTTGCTAACATTAACCTAATTTCTAAAGGTTTTGGTCCTGGGTGATTTCTACCTAAGGTGGTACTCAGGTCTTTGTACGGATTTTTTCGAGGCGTTACAATCTACCCCCCTTAAAGAAAAATTTTGTCCTCAAAATTAGTACCTTTTCATACTCCTCGAGAATCTGAGGGTAGTTCTTTCGAACCTCGGCTTTTGTTTCCCAAGTAGCCTCTTCTTCCGAGTGAGGCATCCACAGCACTTTCACAAGTGGAATCACCTTACTGCGCAACACTTGTTCCTTCCTATCCAGGATACGTGTCGGTCGCAGTATATATGTAGTGTCCTTGCTCAACTGCACCTGCTCCCATCTGATAATGTGGGAAGGATCGGGAATATATATTTTTAGCATAGATACATGAAACACGTTATGCACGCCTGTAAGTGGTGTGGGCAAAGCAAGGTGGTACACTACCATCCCCACTCGATCAAGTATTTGGAATGGGCCAATGAATCAAGGCATAAGCTTCCTCTTCTTGCCAAACCGAAGCACTCCCTTCATAGGGAAAACTCTGAGGAACACATGGTCTCTGACCTCAAACTCTAGCGGTCGCCGTCTCGTATCGGCATAGCTCTTCTGTCTGCTCTGTGCTGCACGAAGTCGACACCTAATAATGTCGATCTTCTCTGAGGTCGCCTGTACTAACTCTGGGCTATTCAAGCTTTTCTCGCCAACCTCTACCCAGCAATGCAGTGCTCTACATGGGCGCCCATACAGTGCCTCGTAAGGAGCCATGCCAATACTCACCTAGAAGTTGTTGTTATAGGCGAACTCTGCATAAGGAAGACAATCATCCCAACTGTCCTTGAAATCCAGCACACAGGCCCATAACATATCTTCTAGAATTTGATTCACCCGTTCTGTCTACCCGTCTGTCTGTGGGTGGAAGGTGGTACTGAACTTCAACTTTATACCCATCTCTTCCTGGATACGAGTCCAGAAAATGGATGTAAATCACGTGTCTCGGTCCGACACGATCTCCAAGGGAACTCCATGCAGATGTACATTCTCCTTGATGTATAACCTAGCCAACTCGTCTACAGAGTTCGAAACTCTGATAGGGAGGAAATGAGCTGATTTTGTCAACCGGTCCACGATCACCCAAATGGAATCATGCCCCTTCCTCGTCTTCGGTAGCCCTGAGATGAAATCCCACTTCCATTCTGCTATGGGCATGGGCTGAAGTAGTCCAGGAGGTCGGCGATGCTCTGCCTTGACCTGCTGGCACGTGAGACAACGGGACACGTAATCTGCTATGTGAGCCTTCATATTGTCCCACTAGTACAACCTCTTCATGTCACGATACATCTTTGTACTGCCTGGATGCATCGCCATCCTTGAATTGTGAGTAGCGTCCAAAACTTCATTCCTTAAGTCAGGGAGGTTTGGTATGCATAGGTGGCCATGGTAACGTAGGCCCCCATCCATGTCAATGCTCCATTCGGAGTCCTCATCTGCACTAACCTGCCTTCTCATCTTTGCCAACTGCTCATTGTCTGCCTAAGCCGTGATAATCCTGTCGTCAATGAGGTGCTGAACTCGAATATGTGTGATGCCCTCATACGGCTCTTCCACTGTGAGTTTCTGCTTAAAGTCTCACACAAATTTTACCATGTCCCACTCTGCTATTATCAGCAGAGCCGCAAATGCTAATGCCTTCTTGCGGCTCAACGCGTCTGCCACAAGGTTGACCTTGCCAGGATGGTAAGAGACATCGAACTTGAAGTCCTTCAGGGTCTCCATCCATCGTCGCTGCCTCATATTCAGGTCTTGCTGAGTGAATATGTACCTGAGGCTCCTGTGATCGCAAAAGAGCTCGAACTCCTCTCCGTAGAGGTAATGTCTCCAGAGCTTCAGTGCAAAGATGACAGCTACCAACTCTAGGTCGTGTGTAGGGTAGTTCTCCTCGTGTTTCCTCAACTGTCTCGAGGCATATGCAATCACCCTGTCCTTCTGCATAAGGACACAACCTAGACCAACGCGAGATGCATCGGTGTATATAACATACTTGACCCCTTGCTCTGGTAATACTAACATAGGGGCGGACGTCAACTTATCCTTCAGCTCCTGAAAAGCTGTTTTTGCCTTTTCATTCCAGGCGAACTTCAAGTCCTTTCGTGTCAATTGAGATAGCGGTTTGACGATCTTGGAGAAGTCCCTAATAAATCGACTGTAGTACGCTGCCAGACCAAGAAAACTCCTTACTTGGGTAACTAAACCAGGCTGCTCCCAGTCCAGGACTGCGACTACCTTTGCAAGGTCCACAGCTATCCCTTCCTTGGACACCACATGTCCCAGAAACTTGACTTCTTCCTTCCAAAAGTCGCATTTCTTGTACTGGGCAAACAACTGGTTCTTCCTCAGAGTATCTAAGGCTACTCGCAAATGTTCCTCGTGATCTTCCTGACTCTTGGAGTATATCAGGATGTTATCAATAAACACAATGACAAATCGGTAAAGGAACAGCCAAAATACTCTGTTCATCAAGTCCATGAACACACCCGGAGCGTTCGTAAGACCGAACGACATCATGAGAAACTCGTAGTGCCCAAAACTGGTCCTGAAAGCCATCTTCTGCACGTCCTCATCCCTGACGCACAACTGATGATACCCTGACTGTAGATCGATCTTCGAAAAGTACTGCGCCCCTTTCAACTGATCGAACAGGTCATCTATCCTGGGCAAGGGATACTTGTTTTTCATCGTTACTTGGTTCAACCTGCGATAATCAATATAAAATCGTAGTGAACCGTCCTTCTTCTTCACAAATAACAAGGGCGCTCCCTAAGGAGACACACTCAGCTGTATGAAACATGCATCCAACAAATCATCGATCTGTTTCCTCAGTTCCTCCATCTAATATAGAGTCATGCGATAAGTCAGGAGCGATATGGGTGTCGCACTGGGCATAAGGTCGATAGTGAAGTCGATCTCGCGCCGAGGAGGTAGTCTAAGTATCTTACTGAACACGTCCTCAAAATCTCGAACCACTAGTGTGTCTTCAAGTACCGGGTCATCAACATTCTTCAGTGACGAAGCATAACAAAGTACTCAAAAAGGGCAACTGACCTGCACGAAAAACGTAAAGGGCGTGCCCTCAGGCCCGTGAGCTGTCACTAGTTGGGTCTCGCAGTCAATCTCGGCCCTTACTTCGGTTAGCCAATCCATACCAAGGATGATGTTGAAATGGTATATCGTGGTAACAATCAAGTCAATGCATATCATCTTGCTCCCTAGATCAATCAAGCAACCCTCACACATCTTGGCAGCATCCGTAAAAGTCCCTGGTGCTACGATAACTCGCACCCCAACCATCGGAGTCATCTTCAGCCCTAAGCGTTGGACTGTAGAACATGATATCACAGATATAGTGGATCACATATCCACCAACAGAAATATAGGGGTACCTTCAATGTGGGCGGTGAGCTCGAAGGCCAGAGGTACGGTACCTATAGAGTCAGGCACTTCCGCTGTGAGTGCATGGAAGCGCGCTTGCTCAGCTCGGTTGGGCTGAGGAGGCATAGGTCCCTGAGGCGGCCTAGATCGAGGTACGGGTGGCCGGAATGATGGATGAGCTGGTGTCGAGCGTAGAGGTGGTGCTGATATAGCCTGAGGAAGTTAGCGGTTGATCCTTTGGGGCGGTGAGAATCCGCTATCCCTCATCCTGGTGAAGCAAGTCACCTTCATGTGGCCTGACCTCTTGCAGTAGGCACACCACACATCAGGTCGCCTCATAGGGGCAGGCGAAGCCATCAGCCTCGGCGGTGAATCTGCCCGCAGCCTCTTCCCGAGGAATAGTCTGCTCGAAATCTCTGGTCGCAGCCTAGGAGCCAACGATGCTAGCATACGGGACTGCCTGTCCCCATCCTACTCAGCTCTCATGGACATGCTCACTAGCTTAGCATAGCTAGGTATGCTAGCACAACACATCTTCGAGCTAATATCTTGCTGCAAACCCTCAAAAAATGTTGCATACGCATAGGATCATCTGCCAAAATCAACGGGGCATACCGGCCCAACACCGTGAACCTGTTCTCATACTCAGCCACTGTCATCTCTCTCTGTCGGAGGTGAAGGAACTCACTCTCCTTCTCGTGGCGATAGGTAATGGGATAGTACTTCTCGTGGAAGCGGGTCTCAAAATTTGCTTACGTCCAAATGTGTTCGACTGCAACAGTACGGAGGACATTATCCCACCATAAGCTAGCCTCCTTCTCGAACATGAAGGTGACCAACTCCACTTGCTCAGGCTCTGTGCAGTGTAGCGGCTTAAGCATCTTAAAGATGCGGTCAAGCCAGTACTCGACCTCCTCGAGTCTGTAAGTACCCGCAAAGGTAGGGGGCCGTAAGCGCTAGAATCGCTCAAGGTGGCCGCTGACACCTGCATTCCCAGCATGGGATGTAAATGGAGCAGGCGAAGCCAAACCCATGCCCTGGGCAAAAATCCCCACCATGGTGGTCAAAAACTGCTGCTGCTACTGTGTCTGCTTCTGCTACTGCTGTGCCTGTTGTTGCTGCTGCTGTATTTGTTGCTGCTGCATCAACAACATCATCTGCTCCAACCTATCAGTAGGGGGAACCGAGAAGGATGTACGGTTCTGCTCTGGAACCGGTGACACAACAGGTGTAGGCCCATTAGTGGGGCCAGTGGCCGGTTGAGAGTCTGGCATGGTGTTAGAGGGAGACAGGCCCGAACTGGGGTCCGTATGGCTATTGCTTAGGGGAGGTGCCCCTTCAAACGACTCACCAATAGTGAGACGTCTCGTGCTCTGTGTGGCCTTAGGTGGCATACCCTATATACAACATAGGATGCAACCCAGGTTAGATTCAGCATATCGACAAAGTCAACCACACAGCATTTACACACAACTTCATGCATTTCATTTACCAAAATTGTCACAATACATGAAATACACATTACATGAATCATGACAGGAAACGCATATGAGCTATTACAAGTAAAGCTGCAAACATTAGGACAACTAACAAACACAAACACACTTTCGTAAATATTGAAGCACAGACATTCTAAGACAGCAACAAAATAAACTACTGGGCAATGGCATGGATGACTAGACATCCAAGTCAGGCGACGGAGGAGGGGCGCCCTTATCTTGCAGGCAACACAGGATAACTTTCAAGGTACGGGTCACCTTCTTGAACTTGTGCTTCACAAGGGCCCGAGTATCAATAATCTTTTATCGTAGGCAGCCTGGCCCTCCTCAAGTCAAATTAAATGGGATTCCCTAGTGGCCCGTTCAGCGTCAGGCTCCGTTACCGTAGGAAGGGAGCTCTCATCCGTGTCCTGAGCCTCCACTTCTTCTTCCTGTTCTTCCTCTCTCTTCTCTGCTTTCCTCCTCGCTTTCATAGTCTTCACTAGCTGTCTCGTCCTCACTCTCATCGAATCAGGCTTGCCGCTATCATGGCCCAATTTCCATCTGATTGAGAGTAGTGTCGTTGATGTAATGGGTCGGCATCGGCACTTTCGCCCCAAGTCTATAGCCAAACTCACGTGCAATCTTGCATATGAGTCAACCGAAAGGGAGTAAATCAAATGCTCTAGTGGAGTGTGTGGTAAGAACTATCTGTCACAGAACATGCGTAGGTACACACAACTTCTCTCCCTGCCCCACTTGGTATAGGAAATCTACCATCAGACGAGTGCACTCACTGCGGTTGCTCCACCTAGGGTACACGTTATACGTGAAGATGTGGTGGAGTAGGTGGAAGTCGTCCATCATATTGGTCGCTAGGAGGCTGTTGTTTGGATTCCAGTGGGCCAGTTGCCCACAAAGGAATCGCGTACGGTGATCCCTTTCACATGCACTCCTCAAATTCTTCTCGCTTGTATGCACTTCGCCAAGCGGCATCTTCAGAAGCCGAGCTATCATCCACATGAGCTTCAAAGAGGACCCTGCGACCTTAAAATCTCTCATGGGACATATCCATCAGGAGAATCCTTTCGAGGGGAACCTGGGGATCAAGCTCCCGCTTGGTCCTTATCTCCCGATCAACACTTGCACTAGTAGCGGCACCTCTCGGTCTCCTTATACGAGTTGGGCGACTAAGCCTGACTTCATCCACGGGAGCTCTCTTCTTTCCCATGAGGGAAAGAACCATGAAAATTGAGAAGATGGCCACCACAAGCTCGAATAGAGCCATTGAAGTGGAATGATAGGTGGAAAAAGGAGGTGTTGTTGAACTTGAAGGTATGTGGGACACAAATGAGGGATTTGTGCACTCCAATCAAAGGAAAAAGGAGAGATAGGAGAGGGTTTTGATGAGAAACGGTGGAGGGGTGTAGGTGTTAAAGGAAAATGATGAAATAGATTAATAATGGGGAGATTTAAGAGAGAAAGAAAAGTTTTTGAAGAAAAAGGAAAGCTTGGAGGGGTAGGTTGTGAAGGAGAGGTGTGTTTGGAGGGTTTAAAATCAACCCAAGACTAAACAGTGGGCCACATAACACCCTAAGGGCGTCGGCCCGAGCCGGCCCGTTAGCCGACGAGGCCTCGCGGAACCGGCGAGGTCCTTGCCGGTCGCTGGACATTTTGATGATGCCTCTCTGGTGGGGCGAGGTCCTCATACCCCCTAGACTTTAAAAATATGTGGGGCCCACCCTGGGTCCTCCTGGAATTGTTTCGTTTGGCCCCTGACTCCGTTTTGAGTCGTTTCGGGTCATTTCGAGTAATTCCTGATGTAACCTCGTATTTTCTCGATTATTAAAGGCTGGGATTGGGTAAGTCATAGTCTAAACTCATCAATTGATAGTCTAGAGGTGATCCGGGGTCATCTCAAATAACCACGAATACGTATGGACTCGATCTCCACGATCATTTTCGGTAACTTTCGCTAATCAGCGAAACTGGAAACCTTAAGCTTGTTTCTACATTTTTCTCGCATCCACCTAGGTCTAAATACGTCAGTGTACGTCTTGTGACCATAACCTAGGTTCGGTTTAATCCAAATCATTCTCTGATACCAACTTATAATGCCTTGAAAATTAGGGGTCGAGTATAAGTCTAACTCCCGAGTTCCAACGCATCACTTATGTAACATAGAAAATGATGATTAATGTTGTCCATATTCGTGCATTTAAACATGAATAAGATTAAGCCAAATCAGCAAAACACAATCTAGGGACAGTTATAATACGCAAGTGGAAGACTGAAACGGATATGTATAATTATATAAATCAATCTAAGTCCCCAAAGTATGTATGCATTGCCAGGTCAATAATTACATGTATTGTTTCTAAATACAAAATGTCAAAATTGTAATAGTCCACTACAAGTATAACCCTGAAGCCCCGTGTATTCAGAAAGGTCTATAAGAACTCGCCTGAATACTGCATGTATGAGAATGCCTCCTCATCATCCTCAAAGTCTGGCTCTGCCTCGCAGGTAACGCGATCATCTGAACCTACAATAGGGTCTGGTTGGTGTTTAAAACACCGTCCAATAACATGGGAGTGAGTGATCAACTCAGTGGAACAATAAAGCAAAGGTTAGCATGTTATCAATTCAGTCAAGCAGTAATGATAAAGCAATACAATCAAACATCCCTAAGTACTCTGATTAATGCAAGAATGGTTTGTATAAATGATGCATACCCTCGCCTGCACTCCCTCAGCGATCTTCATCTAACGGTCGCGCATGTTAGTCACTCCCTCGTGCACTCTACACATCACCAAACGGCACATGCAATGTGGTGCATGAACGTAATTATCAAGTTTTTATTAGTTCTTTTCATATAACAAGATTGGGAAGCCAAGGTACCTCCCTTATATCAATTCCCAAACAATGATCCATTATAGGGTCGTCAGTCCTAGTAATTCTCATACGATGTTACGATTCTAGGTAACTGCAAAGGGCTAGTCACCTGATCAGTGCAGGCTTAGTTTGTACTCTTATTGCTATGGAAAGGCTCATCGCCTCTATGCAGTCTCAGAGTATGCTCGAGGTCACTACAAAGGGCTTGTTACCTGATCAGTGTAGGCCGACAGCTTGAATACAGTGTCCCATACCACCGTATTTGGCTCACGAGTCTGTGTTGCTCACCGGTCACTACGAGGAGGCTCGTCTCAGAAATTAAGTCTTAATTGTGTCAAGAAATGCACAACTTGAGCCTGGAGCAAAGTGTGTGAGAAAGGTGAAAATATTTAGAAATAAAAATCTGAATTTAAGTAATATGAGTCGTGTCGCTTACGGGCCAAATATAAGGATTCAGACCATCAGATTCAGACCCAAATACACCCTCAGATTAGGAGAAATGTTCTACACATGTCGGTGTACTTGTGGACCTGATTGAGTACCCGTGACCGTTGAACTGAAACTGGTCCGCCACGGCTGATATATAAACCCGATCTGAACGAAAACTCAGCCTGATCGAGATTCATGGTCAGGGAGCTTAAGTCCGACCACACGTGGAAAAGGGGCCACCAGAAGTGCTCTGTTAGACCGAAATTATCCGTATTTGGATATAACCTAAGTATACCTTGTCCTTGAGGCCATTTCCATCAGTCCTAGGCCTATATAAGGACCTTAAACTCTCTCTCCCTCATCCCATACGAATTTGAGAAACCCTAGGGGAGAGAGAAGATTAAAGAGAAGGGAAAAGAGGGAAAGTGAGAGTGAGAGTTGGAGATTCTTCTTGGGATTCAATCCCGTTATTCCACGCACTCAACCACCATTCCTGTATCGCTACATAGGCGATTCCGACTCCGTACTTAGGTAAGAAAACCTAACCTTAACCTATTATAAGGTTTCAAATAGTGTAAGTTATGAAATAGCTAACCTAGTTCATGTTATAGGTTGTCAATCCGCCGTTGATAAAGACCGAGTGTCTAAAACGAATCCGTTACGCGTTTACTAGCATAAGGTGCAGACTATAAACGTATAGGTTATGGTTTTCAAGGCTTTCAATGTCAGTTAATGATTTATTGCTAATGTGGGTGCTATTTCACATGCCAAATGTGATGTTTGTTTTGTGTTTCAGATATATATGAACTATATGGAGTTTGGTGTATTCCATGTATTTGTAAAAAGGACCGTATATGTATGGAATTTGAGTATGTGTTTGCCATAATTAATTGTCGTGTGTTTATACTAGTTGTATGTGTGACAACTCCTTGGCAAAATGATTTGCCCAAATACATGCTATCACCAACATACGTCATGTATGTTGGAATATGTAGTCTAAGTGTTTGTAGAAATGTCTGAATGAGCAAGTACTTGGCATCAGGTACTTCATATGAGTGTTGAGATAAGATTCTCAACTAACTTGACTATGTGTATGATTTCCTCCATGCAACTTATATTATGATGTCTATTTTTCTTATGAAATGCGTATGTGTGAATTACTGTGTATGTTGTATTTCATAACATGCTCAAATGATTGTAGGATTGGAATTATGTGTTTATCACTGCTTTAGCTAATTCATGTGAATACTTGTTATAAATGAATGTGTTTGGGACTACGGTATAGTCCAGGCAATTGGTAATAAGTACTGAATAGGTGGCTGAGGTTGTTTCGCCACACAAGACGCGTTCAATGAACTCGAGTCGTACTTTGATTGCTAGCAGTGGTTAGGCCACACGGAGTGCATACGCACTTCATGTCGATCAACTCGAGGTGCGCTCATATTAGTCGAGCTCGTCAAGTAACCCGATTGACCTGATGTATGTTCACTATGTTTGGACGCTACTGCTTGAATTTAAGGTACCAAACTCACTAGTGAAAATCCCTTTAACCTTTGTACCTCGATCCGCTAAGACTCATGAGCCGGGCATGGTGGTATGAGACACCGTGGTCGAGCTGTCGGCCTACGCTGGGTGACGAGCCTCCCCGTAGTGACCAGTGAGTAACACAGACTCGTGAGCTGAATACGGTGGTATGGGACACTGTATTTGAGCTATTGGCCTATAATGATCAGGTGATGAGCCCTTTATAGTGACCTCGAGCGTACTCTGAGACTGCGTAGAGGCGACAAGCCTTTTCATAGCAATAAGAGTACAAACTAGGCCCGCACTGATCAGGTGACGAGCCCTTTGCAGCGACCTAGAACCGTAACATCGTATGAGAATTACTGGGACTAACGACCTTATAATGGATCGTTGTTTGGGAATTGATATAAGGGAAGTACCTTGGCTTCCCAATCCTGCTGTATGAAAATGACTAAAAAAAACTTGGTAATCACGCTCATGCACCACATTGCATGTGTCGTTTAGTGATGTGTAGAGTGCATAAGGGAGTGACTGACATGCGTGACTATTGGATGCAGATCGCTGAGGGAGTGCAGGCGAGGGCATGCATCATTTATACATACCATTTTTGCATTAATCAGAGTACTTAGGGATGTTTGATTGTATTACATTATCATTACTACTTGACTGAATTGATAACATGTTAACCTTTGCTTTATTGTTCCACTGAGTTGATCACTCACTCCCACATTATTGGACGGTGTTTTAAATACCAACCAGACCCTGTTGTAGGTTGAGATGATGGCATTGCCTGCGAAGCAGAGCCAGACTTTGAGGATGATGAGGAGGCATTCTCATACATGCAGTATTCAGGCGGGTTCTCATAGACCGTTCTGAATCCACTGGGCTTCAGGGTTATACTTGTAGTGGACAAATATATTTTTGACATTTTGTATTTTGAAACAATACATGTAATTATTGACCTGGCAATGCATACATACTTTGGGGACTTAGATTGATTTATATAGTTATACATATCCGTTTCAGTCTTCCGCTTGCGTATTATAACTGTCTCTGGATTATGTTTTGCTGATTTGGCTTAATCTTATTCATGTTTAAATGCACGAATATGGACAACATTAATCATCATTTTCTATGTTGCATAAGTGATGCGTTGGAACTCGGGAGTTGGACTTATACTTGACCCCCGATTTTCAGGGCGTTACAATAAATGTCTATTTTGGGGCAGTATGGCCCACTAGATTTGCGGAGGTTTTAAGTCAGTTAGCTTACCATTCTAATTTTACTTTTGGGCTTAATTAGTGCAAGATTAAAGGCCCATTCCAATCGTATTCTTCTTGGGCTAGTCTTCTAGTTTGTTAATGGGCCTTATAGCCTTGGTTGGGCTAGAACTTTTGATAGGCCCGTTGGACCCTTGCTCATATATTTACCACGCCATTGTGATGGGTCTTATGGGCCAAATACTCAAGTAGTTGGGCCCTCACTTTCCCACTATAATAAATCCATACTTGGGCCGAGATGTGAGGCCCAACTTACTTGCATTAAATATAAGGACTTCCCATATGTTGGGATAATGGGCTGCTCATTAGGCCCACCATAATGAGTGAACCCATGAACCTTATAGTTGGGCCCTAACCTTGCTTAAGGACCTACCAGGTTGCCCATGTATTGGGCTTAATGTATGGCCCACTAGGCCATGGATTGATGGGACCTTGGACTTTTCCTTACATACGTAGCAGGCTACCCTTTTGGGACCCAGTTAAGGTTAGATGTCCTCCTCGGTGGCCCTAAGGTAAGCCCCTAAGGCCCTTATAGGTGGTTAAAGGCCCACCTTGGACCTTATTAGGCTCGTTTCCTCCTTGAGGTTTTAGGACTCCCCTAGCTTGTGGGTTATCCCAAATTGTTGGGCCCCCATTTAAGAGAACTTCATTTCCTTTTAGAGTACTTGTCTTTATAACTTACCCTTGACCCTCCTTAGGATGAAGGATTCCATATTCTATAGGTAGCGCACTTACATTATTATGACCCATATGCATCATCTGTATGAATTGATTTCATTGTATGATGGTCATTGAGGGATGAAGTTTCTCCCCTCGTGCACCTCATGTGCCTGCAGCTAGTGCATGTTTGTATATGTGACTTATGCATTGGCATTACATTTCATGATCATACCGCCCTTGCTTCATCAGGGCCATGCCTCCACAAGGACATTCATGGGTGGCCGTACGTGTGGAAACCAGAAATATTACTTGAGCATACCGGGTGCATAGGATGCCCATCAGTGAAATTCTTAAAACTTGCATGGTACTAAAGATCTGCTCCAATGTCGTGACTGAGTGAAAATTATGAGCGCATGAGGGCCTTATACCGTTAGGCCACGACTCCCACTATCGTGTAGTCAATTGGATAAGGGTGTAGCCTTATTCGCCTAATGAAAGGAGGCATTGCTAGGCTGAGCCTGACCAGCTCGTGAATGAGTCCGCTACAGTCAAGCCTTGCTGGTGATTAGCTGTCCACAGGTGGGTAGTGAGGTCTCTTACGCTCGTTTGATTGTGCGGGGTCTGTAAAGCGGCAGTCATTCAGTAGTGTAATGGACCCCGGTGATTTCCTTATGATTGGAAATGTACTTGATATGTGGTTTGGATATGAGCACTGGCATTACTTACATCGCATTGGCATTGGCTATGTAAGCCCCTTCCTGCATTGCTTTAGTATGGTGCCTAGTACTCATTGCATGGTATTCATGATAAGCCTTGGTAAGGCTAGTGATATTCTCATTGAGAATGTTCTTTCCTTATACCTCATTCTATTCTTCTGTGCACCATTAACACACACTTATATCACCCTCTAAGCTTCTATAAGCTTATGCACGATTGATGCATGTAAGAGACTCTAGGTAGGTGTCGTAGTAGCAGAGCATGGAGTAGAGTTGAGCTTGAGGACTCCAGTGTTGCTGACCCTTTTCTCTCTTTTCCTATTATTTTATGTATGTCTTTTCGGACCTGATGTAAGCTTGTAAGAGTTCAAATTCTTAGAGGATTTTATGATGTGTATCCTTTGTTATTTTCAGATATACTTGTTGTGATCTTGGGTATGCTCTTATCGAAAATGATTATACTATTATGGAAATCCTCCTTATAGGATCCCAGGATCGAAACGTGCCTCAGGAGCCGAGAATAGGGTACTACGGAGGCTGTTACGGCTAGAACCGGCCATTGGGTTTCTTATGATTCCAGTTTCCAAGTCTAGGGCATGACAGGAGTTGGTATCAGAGCATAGCAAGTAATTCTGATATAACTCGGGATAACATCGCATGTCTGCTCAGAGCATAGGACAAGTAGTGTCCCGAGACCTTTCATTTCGATCCGTATTGAGCTTGTAATTATCCTGATTCTTCGCATCGTCATTATTTTGTAAATGATGCTGCCTAGATGTCGCACCCGAGGTCGCGGCACCCATAGTCTGGTGCTCGTGGACGAGGCGCCCGAAATACCCATCCTACTCGAGTTCATCCTGCTCCTGTTATTGAAGATCTGATTCCTGAGGTCCCAATCCGGCCTACTACCCCAGTTAAGCCCATAGCGCGTGTACCTCCATTCGCTTTGGTTCCCTCACCTATTCCCCCTCCTCAGTATGTTGTTTCAGTTTTGGAGGCTACTGCTCCGCCTGTCGCACCCATGCCTCTGCTTGAGGGGAGTGTTGCCCCTGCCTTTCCGACAGTACCTATAGGAGTCGAACATTTCCAGTAGCTGATGCAGCTTATTGCCACCGCATTATAAACTTGTCTGCCAGCTACTGCCGAGGTTTCTAGGCAGTCTAATTTACCATGTACTAGTGCAATAGCTCGAGAGTTCTGGCAGCATGATCCTCCAAGGTTTAGTGGTGACCCTAACCCTTCTGCCACCGAGGCATGGCGCACTGAGGTAGCGAGGATTTTTGATACTATTCAGTGTCCTGCCGATCAAAGAGTATCCCTTGCGACCTATCTTCTTTAGGGTGAGGCCCGTCACTGGTGGTCATCCGTATCTAGGATGGTCAGACCTCAGTTCGTTTGGACATGGGAGGAGTTCGTGGTCCGTTTCGACCAGAAGTTCTTCTCCGAGCACGTTCAGATCCAGTGGTCTATCGAGTTTGAGACCCTAGTTTAGGGAGATTTGACCGTATCTCAATATGAGGCCCGTTTCTTGGCCTTGTCTAGATTTACTCCTCATCTCACCAGCGATGAGAAGATGAGGGCCTGTCGTTTTGTAACTGGTTTGTGCCCTGCCCTTTGTAGTCGTGTGGTAGGGCATTGTTTGGAGACGTTTGACTAGGTCATTCATCAGGCATTAGTTTATAAGGAGAACTGGGCTATATGACCTAGAGGTCGAGAGAGCAAAGTTTCAGAGGAGACCGGAAGAGGATAGCACCAACCGGCAGTTCCAGGCAGCACCGTTAGCAGAGATGGAGGGGTAAATCAGGGTTTCGGCAGCTTGTAATTCAGATAGTAGCTTCATCATCATCTTCAGCACTGCTAGCCGCTTCATCTTTCAGCCCCTTTTCTAGTGCTTGCTTTGGTTGTAGACAGGTTGGGCATCGAAGGCATGAGTAACCTCTCCCTATTTAGCAACAAAGGTCACTGCAGTTGCCCCCTCCTCGTCCTCCTTAGCAGCAGCAGCAGAGAGCACAGCTTCCACCTGCCACTCCTAGGGCTCCTCCTCAGTAGTAGAGGTAGCCAGGTAGACCTCCTCAGCAGAGACAGCAGCAGCAGAGGCAGTAGCAATAGAGATAACAGCAGTTGTTGCACCAACAGAGGGGATATCCGTATGTCCGGTCCTTAGGTCTAGTGTGTATAGCAGCCCAACAAGCACAGACTCAAGACCCACAGTCTTCCAGGTTACTTCCCCTACCAGCTCAGGGCCACTTTTATTCCGCGCAGTAGGCGCCAGGCCAGGACCCGCAGTTTGGAATGTTAGCGCCATAAGGCCGCGGGATAGGAAAGAAGAGGGACATGTCCTCGACGCGGTATGAACCATGAATCTACAAGGGAATAAGAAACTTATAATCTTTTACTATGGTCCACCTCTAAAATGAGCTTATGGAGTATTAAACTATAAAACCCAATACTACCTAAGGGTTCTAATTTAATTGTACCAAAAAATGACAAAAAAAAAAACATATATATCTTTACGTATAATCAAATTTAATCACAGGATAATTCCTAGTATGACTATAAATAATTCTTAAATAGACATTGAATTCTAAACTAAGGTATGACCAGTCTATTGGTAACTCGAAGTTGGAGATTTTGTTTACATATAAATATTTGTCAACCCTTCCCTTATTTATTACCTCTAGTTACCATATTATTTTTAATCCATCATTAGGCCTATTCTTTCATATGAATTGGTTTAATACTTGGATCTTAGTTGCTTTCCTTCGACGACTTCGTTATTGACCTACCAAGGAAGATCCAGCTCCTACATAGTGACCTAACTTTAAGTATAACCTAGATTAGTTTCCTTCGACCCCGTGCCAGTGGCTAATAGCCCACCAAGCACCCATCACACTTATGAGCGGGTAGACTATCAGGTCAATGCGCACCTTTTCTGTTTCCTAAGTTTAACGGGCAAACCTAACAGAGTTTGGTAGTGTCAGAGAAGATCCCTGTTGCAGTAAGGACTCTCAACACACCCATAGGGGTAGTGTTCAACCCCTAAACGCTTGATTATAGAGCATGACACTCTCAAAATAGTGGAGCCAATGTCTACTAATAGGAAAACAGGTGTACCTTGAATGTGGGCAGTGACCCCAAAGGTCCAAGGTGTTGCGGTTGCTGACTCAGATGTTTCAACTACAAGTGCATGCACACGAGCTTGTTGAGGATGATTTGGTTGGGCTGCCACAGGTCGTTGAGGTGGCCTATTTTGAGGTACAGGCGATCGGTAATATGGCTGCGCTGGTTGTACAGATCGTAGAGGAGGAGTCGTTATGCCACATGGTGGCTGACGGGCGATCTTCTGAGGTGGCGTGATACCATTGTCTTTCATCTTGGTAAAACAGAAGAGGTCAGTATGTCCCCCTTTGTTGCAATATGTACACCAATGTTTCGTTCGACTTTGCTGGGTCGATAGAGCCACGAGCCTGGGAGGCGAGTCTACATGTAGCCTCTTACCTAGGACTGGCCGGTGCTACAATTCAGGACAAGGCCTTGGGCCCATTGAGTTGCTTGTCTAGAAAACTCCGTCACTATGTTTTTCAGCTTATAGAGACAAGTTGACTAGCTCAACGTAATTGAGAATGTTAGCGCAACTCATTTGAGCGCAGATATCGGGCCGCAACCCATCTAAAAAACATCGCATTTTCATCGGTTCATCAGCTAGGATAAAAGGAGCGTGTCTGGCCAGCTCCATGAATCTGTTCTCATATTCTAACACGGTCATCCCTCCCTGCCGAAGGTGGAGAAACTCACCCTCCTTTTCATCACGGTATGTGAGGGGAAAGTACTTCTCATGGAAGCGTGTCTCAAAAGCATTCCACATCCACACATGTCCTAAAGAAATTGTTCGTAGGATGCTGTCCCACCATAAACCAGCTTCCTTCTCGAACATATAGGTGGCTAGCTCGACTTGCTCTGCCTCATTGTAGTGTAACGGCTTCAACATCTTATAGATGCGATCTAGCTAGTAATCAGCCTCCTTGGGTCCATGAGTACCCACAAAAGTGGGAGGACAAAAATGCTGAAAGCGCTCAAAAAGTCCGTTGGTATTTATGTTCCCAACAGGGTGCGTAGATGATGCAGGCAGAACCACACTCATATTCTGGGCAAAAATACTAGCCATGGAGGTCAATAACTGTTGTTGCTGCTACTGCTGCTGGATCTGCTACTGTTGTATTAACAGCATCATCTGCTCTAGCCTATCAAGAGGCGGAGCGGACTGAGATGCATGCGGCGTCGATGTAGACGCACGATTGTGCTCGTGAACCGACGGTGTGATAGGTGGTACCAGAGGTGGTGTCATAGGGGTTAGCCCAGCAGCGAGGCCAGTAGCCGGCTGAGAATCCGGCATAAAATCAGAGTGAGACGGGCCCAAATGGGGGTTCGTATGGCTATCGCTTAGGGGAGAGGCCCCGTCAAGCGATTCGCCCAAAGAGAGACAGGCTGAAGTCCTCGTGCCCTTAGGTGGCATACCCTACATACAACAGAGGGTGTAACCCGCGAGATTTAGCATACACATAATCCATCCACACAGCATTCAACATCTCAACTCAAGAAACATCATACATTTCATTTAACAAAATTGTCCCAATACACGAGCTGCAGTATTACATGGATCACGACAGAGAATGCATGTGAGCTAACACAACTAAGGCTTCAAACTCTAAAATAACTACCAAACTACTATGCCTATAAAGGCTACACACAAGGACAAGCTACAACACAAAATAAAGGACGACAACAGGTTCAGCTATTCGTCGAAATCTGGCGATGGAGGAGGGTCACCCTTATCCTGCAGGCAGCACAGGATAGACTTTAAAGTGCCAGTTACTTTCTTAAACTTGTGTTTCATGAGGCCTCGCAGATCGATAATATCCTGTCGTAAGGTGGTCTAGCCCTCCTCAAGTATAACTAAACGGGCTTCCCTATCAGCCCGATCAGGATTGTGCTCTCGAGTCGCAGGAGGAGGGCTCTCATCCGTATCCTGAGCCTCCTCTTCTTTCTCATCCTGCTCTTCTTCTTCTTCTATTTCAGCTCCAGCTTCTTCATTACTCTCTTCCTCTTCACTCTCAGTCTCATTCTCACTTTCTTCAAGTAGGGCTTGTCACTGTCGTGGCCCGATATCCATCTGATTCAGAGTAGTCTTGATGATGTAATGGATCGGCGCCAGTAATTTTTCCTTAAGTCTGTAGCCAAATTCGAGTGCAATCTTGCATATGAGTCGGCCGAATGGAAGCGATTCAGTCCTTCTATTCGAACGTACAATAAGGACTATCTGTCACAAGACACACGTAGGCACACACAGCTTCTCTCCCTACCCCACCTAATACAAGAAATCCACCATCAGGTGCGTGCACTCACTACGGTTGCTCCACCTACGATAGACGTTGAATGTGCAGATGTGGTGAAGCAGGCGGAAGTCGTCCGTTATGTTGGTCGCTAAAAGGCTTTTGTTAGGCTGTCATTCAACTAGACGACCATAAAGGAACTGTGTGCGACGATCCCTTTCATGTGCACTACTCAGATTCTTCTCACTTGCATGAACATCGCCAAGTGGGACATTCAGAAGCTGAGATATCAAACCAACATTAATTGTGGCCTCCCGATCTCTTCCACAAGGGATCTTGAACTGCAATGGCTCTAGCGTAGGCTCTCGAATGTGGGCATAGAAAGCTCAGACAGTGCCCATATTTGCACCGTACTCGCCCTCAAATAGCGGACCTCACCTGGCCTCTTCCAGGCGCTCGAGTAAGAGGTATTCTCCAAATAGTCGGGCATCCACATGAGCTTTAAAAAGGACCCTACGGCCCTCGTAGACTCCATGAGATAGCTCCGCCAACAATGCCCTTCCTATAGGAGCATGGGAATCTAGATCCCACTTCGTCTGCAACTCTTGACCAACGCTTGTACTCGTGGCAGCGCCTCTCGGTCTCCTCGAGCGAGTGGGGTGACTAGGCCCAGCTTCTTCCGCAGGAGCCTTTTTCTTTCACATGAAGAGAGAATGGTGGAAATGGAAAATATGGCCATAACAAGCTTAAACAAATCCATGGAAAAGTGAAGAAAAGGGAGAAAAGGGATGGGATCTTTGGGTCTCCACGGATTTGAGCCTCAAAGGAGGGTGTAAAGGCTCAAATGAAAGGGGATAAAGAGAAAAAATGACGAAATAGGATGGGTTAGTGGGTTTACACGAATTTGAGACTCAAAGTAGGGATTTGAGTGCTCAAATGGAAAGAAAAGAAAGGGAAATCAGCAATTGGGTCAATCGGGTTAATTGATGAGCTCGACTAGTACGAGCGCACGTTGAGTTGATCGACATGAAGTGCATAAGCACTTCGTGTGGCCTAACTACTGCCGACATCCCGAGTATGACTCGGATTTGTCGAACACATCCTGTGTGGCGAAAACAACCTCAGCCACCAGTTCGAGGCCTGTTACCGATTACTTGGACTGTAATATAGTCCCAACCACGTACAATCATAACAAATAAGCATATGAGATAATCAAAGCAGTAATGAAGAGTTAAGTCAAATCCTACAATCATTTGAGCATACTATGGAATATAACTCAAACATGTTTATATAGTACATGGAAGAAATCATACACTCAGTTAAACATGAATTGTATACAGTACATGGGGGAAATCATACACACAGCTAAGGTAGTTGGGATTCGTATCTCAACTCCCTACAAATCACAATTTACTAACTACTAACTCATTTAGTCATTTTTACAAACACTTGGACTACACCTTCCAACATATATAACATACGTTGGTTGTAATACGTATTTGGGCAAAACCTTTCGTCAAAGAAGTGTCGTCTACACAACGATCATATACCCAAAATAGTCAATGATGGCAAGCACGAATAGACATTCTATACTCATCCAGACATTTTCACAAACACTTTTCAATGGCAAGCATGAATAGACATTCAGTCATCTTCCTACGACAATTAATCATGGCAACCACAACATCAGATTTCAAATGTATACAAACATTTCAACAAACACATGAATCACTCTATTTATAGCATAGGTTATACATATACGTAAAACGAAATAGATATCGCATTTGACAAGTGAAATGGCATCCACGTCAGTAATAAATAATTATCTGACATTGAAAGCCATGAAAACCATAACCTATACGTATATAGTCCACACCTTACGCTGGTAGACACGTAACAAACTTAATTCGTATGTTAATACATCGTTTATGGCACAACGACAACCTACAGTACGAAATAGGTTAGCTATTTCATCTATTACACTATTTAAATCCCTATAATGGATTAGGGTTAGGATTTCTTACCCAAGTACGGAGTCAGAATCATCAGATTAGCGACACAGATGTGGTAGCCAAGCCCGTGGAGCGTTGGGATGGAATCCCAGGAGCTCTCTCCCACATTCTCTCTCACTTCCTCTCTCTTTCCTTCTCTCTTTGCACTCTTCTCTCTCATAGGTTTTCTAAATTCGTATTGTAATGCCCTGGAATTCGAGGGTCGAGCAAAACTCAGCTCCCGAGTTCCAAAACATCACTTATGCAACACATTTAATGATAGATGTATGTTGACTGTATTAGTGCATTAAACATGGAATAGATTAAGCCAAAACACAGATATGATTTAGGGATAAGTGAATAAAGCAAGCAGAAGACTTATAGGAAAAATATGTGTACAAGTGTAAATCCCTGAAGTACATAAACAAGCCAGATCGCATGGAAGTGTTATTTAACAAAATTATAAGTATCAATTACATTATTTCAGTTCCCAAAAATAATCCCACAATCCCGCACATCAGACCAAGGCTCGCTAGAACCCGTCTAAAAACTACATATAAGAGAACGCAGCCTCATCATCATCCAGCTCCCGCTCTGCCTTAGAAGTCGCATCCACATCTGCAACATCAGAGCCTAAGACAGAGTCTGGTGGGTGTTTAACACCGCCCCAGAACGTGGAGTGAGTGATCAACTCAGTGGAACAATAAGGCACTGGTTAACATGTTATCAGTTCAATCAAACAGTACTGATAAAGCAGGACAATTAAATAAATCCTAAGTACTCTTGTTAATGCAAGGATGAATGCAATATGATGCATGCCCTCACGCGTACACCCTCAGCGTCTTCATCTTACATTACGCATGACATCGCCTCAAAGTGCGCCACATCTACAAAGCACATGCAAATGCGGTGCATGGATATGATTACCAAGTTGTTATTAGTCCATTTCACACAGCAGGATTGGGAAGCTAAGATACCTTCCTCATGCCACCATCCAAACAGTGATCCATACTAGGGTCGTCAATCCTAGACATCTCATACGATCATATGTTTGAGGTCGTAGCAAAGGGCTCGTCACCAATCAATGCACGCCTTTCATGCCCTTACTACCACAGTTCGGCTCGTCACCTCCATGCGGTATCTAGGTATGCTCGAGGTCACTACAAAGGGCTCGTCACCAATCAGTGTAGGCCGACAGCACGAATATAGTGTCCTATACCACCATAATCGGCTCACGAGTTTAGTTGCTCACTGGTCACTACGGGGAGGCTCATCACCCCAGCGTAGGCCGACAGCTTGACCACGGTGTCCCATACCACCATGTCTGGCTCATGAGTCTTGGCGGATCAAATACCATAGTTAATAGAATTTCACTGGTAAGTTCGGTACCCTAGATTCAAGCAATAGCGTCCATACATAGTAAACATACATCGGACAATCGGGTTACTTGACGAACTCGACTAGCACGAGCGCACGTTGAATTGAACGATATAGAGTGCGCAAACACTCCGCGTGGCCAAACCACTGCTGACAACTCTAATACGGCTCGGGTTCGTCTAATACGTCCTACGTGGCGAAAGGAATCTCAACCACGAACATAGGGTCAATTACCGATTTCCTGGACTAAGGCATAGTCCCAAACACCTTACACTACAACAGATATTCATGTGGAATGTAAAACAGTAATGGAACAACAACTCAAATCATGGTACATAGGCAATTGAAGAATATCAACTTAACATAAATGTAAGCATAAGTAGTGCTTGAATTTAAATAACATGGAATGTAACTTGCATAAAGGAAATCATGCACATCAATAGGAGTGTTGAGAATCACTTCTCGACACCCGCAATTAGTGTAATCAGTTACACTTTAGATCATTCATGCATTTCTACAAACACTTAGCATACATGGAACAACATACATGACGTATGTTGAAATACATGCACTTAGACAATTCCTTTCACCAAGGAGTTGTCATACACGCATCTAGCATACATACTTGACAAATACTCATGACAAACATAAGTGCATATTTTATACGTATACGGTACTTTATAAATACACATAGAATACACAAATCTCAATATAACACATGCATATCAGGAAAGCAATGTAAACACAACATTTGGCATGTGAAATCTCATCCATAACAAGAATAAATCACTAACTGGGATTGAAAGCCTTGAAAACCATAACTTATACACTTAAAGTCCGCACCTTAAGCAAGGAATGAACACCGAACTGATTTAGACGAGTTGTCTTTGTCAACGGCGCTAGAATACCCTAAAACAATGATGGAAATGAGATACAACAACACCAAGACTAATTTAAGCTCTAACATAGGTTAGGGTTAGGTTAACTTACCCCAAAAGAACTCAGAACCGTCAGAAGAACGATTCAAAGTGAAGGTTCAAAGATGAAGAAGAACAGGAAAGAAACTAAGATGATTCACCAACTTATCTCTCTCACTTTCTCTCTCTTTTTCACTCTCTTTCCAAGCTAGGGTTAGAGAAAATTCGTGTGAAAAAGAGGGCTAGGGTTTAAGACTATAAATAGGCTTATTCTTGATGAAAATAACCCTAGGGACAAGGTATACTTAGGTTATAACCAAAGTAAGCCTTTCTCGATCCAACGAAGCACTTCTGGTGGGCCTATAACCACGAAAGGTCGGACTTAAGCTCCTTGACCATGGATCTAAGTCAAGCTGAGTTTTCATACCGACCGGCTCTTCAAATCAGCCGTGGCAGACCACACTCAATTCAACGGTCACGGAATCTCGATCAGGTCCACAAGCACTAGGATATGCCTGGGCCAACTATCCTGATCAGAGGGTGAAATTGGGTCAAAATCCAACGGTCAAATAGCTTAAAATCGTCACGCAAGCGACACGACTCAGATTTCATAAAAACATATTAAATTCCAACCGTTCTTACACTCTTCACTCCGAGCTCAAACAAATCGACCCAGAACATCACATGGACTTGATTTTTGAGGTGATAGTCAAGCCCAACTCGGTGACCGCAACAGCCTAAGATCATCGCCATCGGACTTTCGACGCGCGGTCCAGGTCCGATCCAGATCTTCCAAAAATTCCCCAGAACAACTGGATTTAGCGATGGATCCCAGGTTTCAGAGTAACGTAGCGCTCACTAATCTACACGTTTAGAGCTATGCAGATACAATTTAAAGTGATTGATGCGATTTCACAAGCAATCGAGTAAAGCGCTAATTACCCCAAAACAACTACTTAAGGAAAGCTTAGCACAAAAATTCCAAGGTCGTTACACGTATGGAATGAGAGAGTGAGGGTTTAAGACCCTTATATAGGCCCAAAACTGGTGGAAATGGCCCCAGGGCCATGGTATACTTAGGTTATAACCAAATCGGGCTTATTTCGATCCAATGGAGCATTTCTGGAGTCCTTTTGCTGAATGCGGTCGGACTTAAGCTCACTAATATTGGATCTTAAGCAAGTTAAGTTTTCAGTTCGATCGGGTTTACAGATCGCCCGTGGCGGACCAGTTTCAGTTCAGCGGTCATCGAAACTCGATCAGGGCCACAAGTATATTGGCATATGTGGGCCATCTTCCCTGAACCGAGGGTGAATTTGGTGGGTTAGAATCCAACGGTCAGAATGCTTATAATCAGCGCGCAAGCGACACGACTCAAATTACTTAAATTTATATTTAATTTCTAAATAGATTCACCTTTCTCACACTCTTCACTCCGGACTCAAGCAAATTGTCTCAGGACATCATCGGGACTTGATTTTTGAGGTGATAGTCAAGTCCAACTAGGCGATCATAATTGTCAAAGTTCATCACTATCGAACTTTCGACGTGTGGTCCAGCTCCGTTACAGAGTTTCTGAATGTTCCCGAGAGCAACTGGGTTTAGATTTGGATCCTATATTTTAGGGTAATGTAGCATTAACGATTCTATAAGTTTTGGGTCTTGCAGATCATATTTAAAATGATTGGTGCTAATTTCATAGGTAATCTAGTTTAGCGCTAGTTAATCCTCGTTAATTTCTAAAGGATTCAGTCCTAAGTGGTTTCTGTTTGAGGTAGTGCTCGGGTTTCTGTACGGATTTTTTCGGGATGTTACAACCACCCTCTAAGCTTCTATAAGCTTATGCATGATTGATGCGTGCAAGAGACTCTAGGCAGGCGTCGTAGTAGCAAAGCATGGAGTAGAGTTAAGCTTGAGGACTCTAGTGTTGCTGACCCTTTTCTCTCTTTTCCCATTATCTTATGTATGTCCTTTTGAACCTGATATAAGCTTGTAAAAGTTCAAATTTTTAGTGAATTTTATGATGTGTATCATTTGTTATTTCTAGATGTACTTACTATGATCTTGGATATGCTCGCATCGAAAATGATTATACTATTATGGAAATTCTCCTTGTAGGTTCCCAGGATCGAAACCTGCCTCAGGAGCTGAGAATGGGGTACTATGGAGGTTGTTGCAGCCAGAACCGGCCATAGGATTTCTTGTGATTCCGGTTACCGAGTCTGGGGCATGACAACTACTCCACTCCCAATATCTTCACACAGTGGATATTGGTTTTCACTATGAAATAGGTTTTTCAAGGTTCACCTAAAACCTTCACAATTGTGTCTTTCAAGTGGGCTTACACAATTTAAAAACCCCACACTCTGAGTTTTCTGGATCACCTCATACAAACCAAAAAAGCAAGAGAGATTTTTCTAGCACAACCCCAAAAATGAAAAAGAGATTTACAAGAAATGTAAATATATTTATTTGGATGTTCTCCTTTGATGAAGCCCGGTAGAACCAATTCGAAGTAGATGTTCAATGTTCACACTCACTTATGAAAAGGTTCTAAGTTCTAATTGATTTTTAGATTAAATTATCTTGGGCTAGCTTGATTTGATTTTGATTCCTAGAAAGGGGAAAACTTAAATCCCTTCTTCATATAAGATTAGAATATAGAACTCAAAATCAAATGCAAAAAGCTAAATTAAAAAGAATATTAAATGAGCACTAAATATCTTAAGAATATCACAAACTTATCTCTCAGAGTGGTGTCTTGATTTTGCTTGAATGAATTATTAAAATCTGAAAATCGTGCTCTATTTATAAGTGCAGAAACTGTTCACTTGACTGGCTCAGAGGTCAACTCGACTGGTCGAAGGACTAACAAGAATTCAAAATTTTTAGGCGCGATAAGATAAGACCATTCCACAACTAGTCGAGTGACTGGTACGACCGGTTGAGTGGCCTTCACAACCGGTCGAGCCCTACACTCGACTGGTCGAGTGGGACGAAAAATGGTTGTTGGACTTTGGTCGAGCACTGTTCACTCAACTGGTCGAGCAGTCTCCAGGACTGGTTGAGGATCCAACAAAAAATCTCATAAATTAGTAACAAACCTTGGACAGGTGGAAGAAATTCTTGGACTGGTCGAACTAGTACTAGGACTAGTCGAACATAGGCTAAGACTAGTCGAGAATAAACCTATAAAATTATATAGTGACCCAATTTAAGTATGCAATCAATATAACCTAACCTATGGTCAATCTATGGTCATTCATACCTTATAAGCGATATTTGAACATTGAATCATCATTCACTTTGGTTGATAGTTGATCTTGAAGTACATGAAGCTTGACATCTTGAAGTATATTGCAGCTTGAACTTGAAGTACTTTGACTTGTATTTCACCTTGAGTTTTGAGTAAAGAACATTGTCTTGACATAATTGAAGCTTGAAAGCTTAATCTATCACTTGACGTTGTACTTGAACTTGTGTAAGAATATTGTGTTCTTACACATGTGCTGCTTGAATCTTAAATTGGAACATCTTGAACTTGTACTTGAATTGCATGATCTTGAATTTGAAGATGAGCTACACAGGATACAGATTCCAAGAGGTTTTGGCACTACAAAATTTGACAATCATAGGAGCTAGATACAATAGCATTTACAGAACATGAGTTTGTATGCATTAAGTTGGTTGAGCTCCCATTGGAAGACATTGAAAAATCCAAAAATTTATGATGTGCAACATCAAGGCTTGAAGATATACGTAAACTTGAGGTGCTTTGGTGAAACTAGCCTTAGACCCCTTATTTCCAAAATAACTTCCCTCTACATGATTAGACTTTATAGGAAAATCAATGTTCAGATCTTCCAAGCTATAGGAATCAAATTATTCAAATTCTCCATACCTCATAAGAGGTTTAAAGAACTGCTAATCAAATTGATAGGTCAACGATTTGAGTCAATCGAATGAAGGTCCAATGAAGAACAACAAAAACTATCCAACAAGCATTCTGGAAAATTTCATAAACTATTGATCGAATCAATAGCTAGCCATTATGTGTCTGTTGGAGTCTTTTCACTATAAAGATAACAATCGGACTTTGCATTAAAAAAATGATGGTTTTTAGATGTTTTAAAAGCCCTAGTGCACACAAGCATAGGAATCAAATTGTTCAAATTCACCCTGGCTTGTAAGAAGTTTAGAAAACTGTCAATCAAATCGATAGGTCATTGATTCGAGTCATTGAATCAACAGTTCCTGTGAATTGAATCGATGGTCCAATCGAGAACGGCCAAAACTATCCAGTGAGCAAACTGAAAAATTATGTAAATCATCAATTGAATCAATAGCTAGCCGTTATGTCTCGATTGGAGCCTTTTCTCTATAAAAGTGGCACTCAGACCTTTGCAAATATGATAATTTTTGGATGTTTTAAAAGCCCTAATGGACACAACTCTTTTCCTTCAATCCTAAGCTTCAATTCAAAGAGATACATGTCATCTTTCTTGTAATTCACCACTCTAATGAGCATTCTAAGATAAATTTGAAGATGTACATGTTCTCAAGCATTCTCGAAAGGTTAGACATTAATCTCATAGATAAGTCCTTTTGTCTATTACCCTACAAAATGCCCATCTAGGTGAATCCCCAATTGGAACCAACTCTCCCATTAGTTGTTTGAGATTCCACCACTATCTCATTATTTTTGCATCCTCATAGGTACTTCATTAAAGGTAGTCGATCATTGGAGCTAAAAAGATTTGCATATCAGGAGAGCAAAAGAAAAGCCGAATCAAGATTGATCGAGCATCTCAAGAAGGTAAAATATCAATGGGGCTCATTCAAAAGTTATAAGAGTTAAATTAGAGTCCATTGAGTTTGAAACCCAAACTCAAATAGGTCCGTATGTAAGACCACCTTCGACGAGAGTATATATAGGTCATTGTGTAGGCCATCTCCGGTTGAATTGTACGTAGGTCCTTATGTAGGATCACATCGGTTCATGGTTAGCCTATAAAAAAACATTGGGGTCTATGAGGGAGACACTAACATGGGTGTGCATGTGTAGGTTATTAGTCAGCCTATAAAAAAAACCTTTGATAGTCTCTATGTGAACCATCGACATGGGTGCGTACGTATAGGTTCTTGTGTATAACCGTCATCAACATGAGTGCATACGTGTAAGTCTTTGTTTAAGGTCGTAAAGGTTTTTGGTGAACCTATAGAAAACCATTGTAAATGTTGGTGGTGAACCTATAAAAACTATTGCGATAGTAAAATATAAAAAAACTCAAATTTTAGTTTGTCATCCGGGAGTGGAGTAGGAACTTAGTTGAACTATTATATATCATTGTGTTTGCGATTGTTGATATTTATAATTCTATTTATACTTATATTGAATTTGTTTATTATGGATGCATGAATAAATTATATACTAGGTACTTACCTTAGTGCACACACAATTGATAATCCTAACTCACCTCATAGTCTACTGTCACACCCCGAATTTCAAGGGTCAAGCACAAACTCGATCCCCGATATTCCAAGTGTTAATTTTGCTTTGCGAAAGCGTGATTTGTTATTACAATTATAATGACATAAAAACAATCAGAAAAGCTAAGCTAAAAAGTGTATATAAGTCTAAAAATGAGTGTAGTCATGACAATCTCTAAAATATACAAACAACTAAACAAATCAACAAAGTCCACTCGGCTGGGGACTCCAACATACATGTCCATAAATAAATAAAATGTAAAGTCCAATGTCTCCTTTCAACACTCCACAACAACACAATGATGAAGCGTGGCAGGCTCGTAAGGTTGAAAATAGGGAAAACCCCACTATGTAATTGAAATTGTGTAAGATAGTCTACCATGGCTATATGTAGAAGCTTGACAGAACTATAAAATGAATGACTATCCTAGAAGGGGGGAATGAGGTGTTTATTAGTACCAAATAAAATTTATACCTTTTAAATACATAATTGTTTACTTTTTGGACATGATATGGGCACTATGAGTTTCTAGTTATGCCATTTGGCTTGACCGATGCCCTGACTATGTTCATGGATCTAATGAACAAGGTATTTCGTCCGTATTTAGACCAGTTCGTAATCGTATTCATTGATGGCATAGTAATTTATTCCAAGACAAGTGAAGATCTTGAGGAGCACTTAAGAATGACAATAAAGACCTTAATACAAAACCAACTACGTGTCAAGTTCTCAAAGTGTAAATTTTGAAAGGGGAGTATGAAGTTCCTGAGGCATATTATCACAAAGGATGGAGTTGTAGTGGATCCAACAGTTAAAGCGATTATTAAATAGGAGCAACCCACGACTGTATCTAACATCGGGAGTTTCCTCGGGCTTGTCGAATATTATAAAAGATTCATTAAGGACTTTTTGAAGATTTACGGCCTGTTAACAAGTTTAACACAATAGGGTGTACCATTCAAATGGACAGACAAATGTGAATAAGCATTCACTGATTTTAAAAAATTACTAACTTCGAAGCTTATTCTTACACTCACCTATGAGAGCTTGAAATTTGTTGTTTACACCAATGCGTCAATTTTGGGATTCGATTGTATACTAATGCAAGAAGATAAAATAATAGACTACACATCGAGGTAATTTCAAGATCATGAGCACAATTATTCGACTTACAACTTGGAGCTAGGTGCCATACTATCTGTTTATATGGTGTGTGATTCTATCTATTTACTGAGCAAAAGAGCTTCCGATATTTATTTTCACAGAAGCATTTAAACATGGAGCAATGAATATGGGTAGAGTTCTTGAAGGATTGCAATTTTGAATTATCCCACCATCCTCGTAAAGCGAAATTGGTAGAAGATGCGTTAAATAGGAAGCAGTATAAGCAGCAACGTATAACGAAGCTAATAACTAGAGAATAATAGATGTTGGACTTCGTGAAGGAGTTTGATTTAAAATTACAATTTTAGGAATGATGTATCCATCTCGTTAATATAGTGATTAAGCAGACCTTAAAGGAAATTATCATGAAATTTCAGGAGAATAACAAATGGTTAATGAAGATGACTGCCAAACATCAGGATAAAGATATATAAATTCGAATGGAATGTTTGGGAGGATAAGGGTATCCGTTATCGAGATCGCTTGTGTATGCCAAATATTTTAGAATTAAGAGAAGAAATTATGAAGCAAGCACGCGGATTTAAGTTTACAATTCACCCAAGCAGAAATAAGATATATTGAAACATAAAATGGTCATTCTGGTGGTTGAATATGAAGGAGATAGACGAGTGTATCACGATGTTTTACTTATTGATTGAGACAAACCCCAAGTGTAAGGTTGCAATATAGTAATAACTTGGTGAGACCGATGTCGTACCCACAGAAACTTATAATTGTGTGATTTCTAGAACAATTTATAATTAGAACTAGAAATAAAACTAACTTATGAAATTTGATTTTAAGAAGTAATGATATAATTGAGAAGAAAATCAATATGTAATTGAGAAGAAAATCAATAAAGATAAAGAACTAGAGTGTCAATGATCCACTTATAGTCATTCTTAATGTCTAATACACTTGATTGATAAATTATATAACTCAACTGGAATCGAAGTCCTAACCTTTCTAACTTGATAATAGAGTAGTTAAACCATCATTCACATACCAACATAGATTTGAACTTCAATTCAATTAGTTTCCCACATAGAGCATCAATATTGATCGCAGGGACTTCAAAGCATCTATCTTGCCCTTAGGGCATGTTTGTTAAATCTGAAATCTAAAGTCTGAATCTGAAGTAAGAAAACTAATAGTGAATCTAGAATAACTGGTTTGTTAACTAACATTTGAAATATTTGAAATATGTTAATTTAACACATTTACCCAACTGAAACAATCGTGATTGATTCCGTACCTGCCATTAAAACTTCATGGATTCCACGAGAATGTTTATTTGCCATCCAACCTAATGATATGCTAGGTGGGGCCCACCGTGATGTTAGTGAGAAATCCACCTGTCCATCCATTTTACGAGCTCATTTTAGGACACATAGCTGAATATGAGGTGTATCCAAAATTCAAGTGGGCCACATGAGAGGGAAAAGTGGAGAAAGAAATGTTTACCGTTGAAACTTTCCTTGGCTCCACCTTGATGTTTATATGTCATCCAAATCGTTTATAAGGTCATGAACATTGGGATGAAATGAAAAAGCAAAAAACTTGGGCTGATACAAATTTTTTGTGGCCATGCTAATGTTTCAACAGTGGCCATTGAATCTCTACTTTTCCTCCCATGTGGCCCACTTGAGTTTTGGATCCACTTCATTTTTTCGTATCATGGTCTAAAACGAGCTCGCAAAATGTATGAATGGGGTGGATTTTGCACAAACATCACGGTGGACCCTATAGTCAAGGGTCCCACCGACCTCGGTGGATCCCGGGTTGCACCTAATCCGCTCACCCGGATCCAGATGTGGATTTCCTGCTAAAGACTTTCGTAGGAAGTTTCGGCACTAGAAATCTAGGTGGGGCCCAGCGTAATGTTTGTGATAAATCCACTCCATCCATCCGTTTTATGAGATCATTTTAGAATATGGGACCAAAAATGAGCCGAATCCAATACTCAAATGGGCTGAAAACGTGAGGATTGAACGTCCATAGTTGAAATATTCTTAAGGCCACAGAAGTTTTGAATGGGGCTAATATTTGTGGTTTCAGTTCATCTCAGTAGGAATGAAATTATGAACAGTATTGATGGCATGCAAACATCACTGCCGACCATAGGGAGGTTACAACTATATGATTTCCCTATCCACATTTTCCTTTAATGTGGACCACTTGAGTCTCCTATCCAGCTCATTTTTTGTCTCAAGTCCTAAAATGAGCTCAAAAAATGGATGGATAGATTAGATTTATCATAAACATCATGGTGAGCCCCACATAGGTTTCTAGTATAAGAACTTCCCATAAAAGGCTGACGTAGAGAATTAGCGTCCCAAAATCTGGCGATTGCATAGCACCCTGGCAGTATTTTCCCATGAATGGATATTCAAGGGCTTTGTGGGGCCTACCATGATATATATGTTTTATCCACACCGTTCATCCATTTTTTTCATATCATTTTTAAAAATAAGATAAAAACGAGGAAAATATATGGCTTAAGTGGGCCACACTACAAGGAACAATGAAAATTGGGTGCATACCATTGAAACCTTCTTGGGGCCACAAAAGGCTCTGATCAAGTTGATTTTTGTGTTTTCCCTTCATCCAGGTTTGTATGACCTTATGAAGAGGTCAGATGTCAAATAACCTCATGATGGACCTCAAGATGGTTTTAATAGTAGTCATTCCATTCCCACTATTTTCTGTGGTGTAGTTGACTTGAACTTTGAATGTGCATATTTTTTGGGATAATGCTTTAGAATGATATAAAAAAGTTAATAGATGGTGTGGGTGTAACACATAAATCATAGTGGGCCTAGAAAAGTGTCACACGTAAAAGTTGGGTTGTTTATTATGTAAATAAGAAAAACTTTGTTTGCCTTCTCGATTCACCATTAAGTTAAACCTCATTCACCAAAATATTTCAGCATAAAATGAAGGAGCACTTTCTTCATTCACCGTTAACAAACACCACTAAACATTGAGGGCTTTCCAAATTCTAAATTAAGGGAAAATTTTCAGCATTAACAAATAGGCCCTTTGTCTATGATAGATCAATGGATTATACATATCAATCCCTTGCAAAATAAATAAGCAATTACTTTCAGCTTTTCTAATATCCAATGTGCTCAGAGTTGACAATGGATCGAAGTAAACTAAAAATATACATTCATTCAAACCAATATCAATCAATTATTTAATATTCAAATCAATAACATGAATCAAAGTAAAACTAAGACATTAAAAATAACTACAAGTTTCACCTCTTAGCCCTAACTAAGAGATTTATCCAACCATAAACATAATTGAACTAAACTCAAAATAAAAATATAAAAACCGAAGAAGAACCAAAGGAATGGAGAAGAATAAAGACTCCGTAGAAGCTCTGCAACTTCTTGCTCTTTTCTTCAACCCTAATTCGTGTTTACAAAAGTTAGAATCACCCCTTTATATAGAAAAAATTCATACTGACTTGGAACCGATATTAATTTTATACACTTATTTTATGCTTCGGTCACACCAATGACATCTTTCGATTACAGCCGAAAATACCTTCATTCGCACCGAATTAGTTTTTTGGATTTAGCCGAATTTCACCAAAACTGATTTGAAGTCTCTGTCTTACTTAGGTCACACCAAACTCTCCTTCAGTGGTACTGAACATGGCTTCGGTCACACCTAAATGTCGAGCCGAATTTCTTCTGAAAATCACAGCTTCTTACTAGACTGTTCTTGTGCACATTCGGTTAGACTGAACCAACTTCAAGTGGGGTCAATTAGTTTGTTATTTCTGTTGATGTATTTTGTGACTAACATTTTTTCTCTCTTTTGGACTTAATTTTTTGGGATTTTGACACTTGAAATATTCATTAATCACCTCCAAATCTTCAAATCTTACTTGGTCATTCTTTAAGTATTAAATATTATCTTTAAGCATTCTTTTCATCTTAGCTCTCCAAATCACCTCGTATAACAAAATATATGTAATTAGATTAATTAAATACATCTATACATCTAAAACTAATGCATAATAAGGGAGAAATATATAATATTTCATACTCAATAGTCATCATCAAGTGAAGATTGGTCATTAAAATCCCTCTGGTCTTTTACAACCTCTAAATGTACAGGAATAGAAATGGGATTGCATTTTGATGGATTTCATATTTGGATTTCTGTTAACTCAAAATAAGCATGATTCAGTTTGAATAATCATTAATTAGCTAATAAAGTCAACACATTTTATCTCCATCCATATTAACTAATCTATGGATACACTTGTAAAGATTAATACGAAGGAATTTATACCATCACACAAAGTACATAGTTCAATCATGTCAGATCGTGGATTGACATGACGTTTTTGGACAAGTTGGCAAGAAGCCCTGGGTATGTAAATGTAAACGTGATGACAATATAAAATACATATAATTACGCTTCTTATAACCGTTCGATGGGTGAATTTGTGTACACTTTATGTATGAGTCATACGCTATGATTGTATGAAAAAAACAAAAAAAAAAAAAAAACCTATAAGCCGCAGGCTACCTTGCAGCTTGCTTCGTAAACACGTAGGATGAGTTTTTTGTCTCGATTTTCTCTCTGATCCTCCAGCACTCTTAGCGAAAATCAGTACGGTCCTGTAGCCCTGATCTCCAACTGCCAAAAGGATATTTCGTTGGACAATCAAGTGGCCGCCCGTAGAGTTGCAGTGTCCAATATCCTACCGTGTTTTCCAGCCCTCTAGAACATCAAAAGTACACGTGTCATGCCCAATAGAATGTTGCCACTTGTGGAACTATATTTGAAAGATTCAAGCGCAAGCGCAATAAATAGAAGCTTTTATTTTTTCTCTTTAATTTCTTTCTGTTCTTAGTTTATTAGTTTTTCCATTTTCCAGATCGGGTAAAAAAGTAGTTATTGGGATTTGATTAATAAAAGGATTTACATTGTTTTTTTTAATCATTAAGTTCTTTCTGTCCTTAGTTTATTAGTTTTTCCATTTTCCAGATCGGGTAAAAAGGTACCTATCGGGATTTGACTAATAAAAGGATTTACAACTTGCATTTTTCCGTTAGCCGGGTTATCATATTGTAGAGAAATTCTTCGATAGTAAAGAAACACTCTTCAAGGGGGAGTGTTGTAGCTACTGTTTTGTAAATAAGAAATAAAATCCAGTTTGTACTTTATTGAAGTGCGGTTGAGATTCTCTGGTTGCTCGTGGAGGATCAATTTCGGTACTCTTGGTTTTCCATCGGTGAGTCGCTCGCAAAGGGTTTTTAATCCAGCCAAAGTCGAGGTATGGGTTTATGCATTGATGACTTCAGTCATCGATTCTTTGTCATCATCCCAAATGTCTCGCAATTCAATCAGTTATCATTAACGCATGTTGCGCTCCCTATGAAATAATGAATTTGGAACATTCACATGGAGAAATAGGCATTTGATCAAATTTCTGGCCAGAATAGGTCAGGCTCAGTCCAACCATACGGGCTCATGTCAGGGTCGGGCCTTACTGTGTGGGATACGATGGGCCCACGCTGCACTTAGGCCTTGTGATGTCAGTCTGGGTTAGTGCAGGCCAGGCTAGGCCTGGCCCAAACCTCACTCATTGCTTCCCCAAGATAAATGGTCGTTCCAAGAATATCTATATCATGCTCGCGTTTTCGATTTATGCAATGGTCCCACGAATCAGTTATTTAAACCACTGATATGATGGGTCTTTCTATTGTTTGACATTAGAAAAACCTCTCTGAGAAATCTAATCCCTTCAAGTGGTGCCCAGCACATTGATGGTTGCATACAACATCTATAATGAGTCACATAATATTAATTGTTTGGATTACTAATACCCCGTTTAGATACCACCAAATAAGTTACCTTTTTAACTTATGTTAAGTAATTAAGTTACTATTTGCACTTAAGTTAGTTTGGCAAGAATAAAAAGAACTTATGTGCCAAAAGATACTTATTTTATTAAATAATATTTTAAGCTTTTCAACTTCTATGTGTCATGTTCGTGCCTAAGGAGGCTCTCTCCGGGTCCATATCAAAGTAAGCTCCACGTGGTGGACTGTCCACATTAAAGGTGGGACTCATACAGTGGTAACTGTTCACATAAAGGGTGGCCCCCACGTATTGGATGACCCCATTTAATGTGGGCTTACATATGGGTGGTCTGCATTAAAAGCCACCCCACACTGATAAAAAGCTCACATCTAAAGCGGATTGGAACAATGGGCAACCTACTTGAAGGTGTGACCTACATGGCGGACGGTCCACATCAAAGGTGGGCTCTACATGTTGGGCAGTGGACATTAAAGTTGTGCCGGATATGATGGATGGCCTGTGTTAAGGCGGTGCATGATAGATGATCTACATCAAAAGTTAGCCCTAATGGTGAATGACCCACATCCAAGGCAAACCTAACATGATGGGCAACACACATTGAAGGCAGGGCCCACATTGAAGGTGGGACCTTACAGGTGGATGATCCACATCAAGGTGGGCTCACATGATGCACAGTCCACATCAAAGGTGGGCCCTAATTATGAGTGGCCTATACCCAAGGTGGGCCCTATATGATGGATGGCTCACATTAGAGGTGAGACCATAGTGAGGAATAGCCCACATAGAAGATGGACCCTATATGATGGATAACCCACAACATAGATGGGGCGCACACATTGAATGATCCACATCAAAAGTAGGCCCCATATGATAGAAGGTAGATATGATGGACCAGACCTGAGGAATAATGGTTTATGATGTTGGAAATTAAAATATCTTTTTTTACTTTTTTGTTGATAAATATATTGATCACCAAAACATAAAAAAGTAGAAAGTAAGATAAGATACTGCATTAATAGTTTATTCAAAGTTACTCAAGGATCCAAACGATACAACAACCACGGTTGTAAACAGTGCAGGCCTGAGACCAAATGCTCTCGCTACAAACATTGCAAGGCACTTTCTGTAACACAGATGGCCTGGATCCTCTGTTTGTGAACTACGCCTAATGTTATGTGTGGGGCCTGCTACGGTTTTTGTATGGCATCCAACCTGTCCAGACGAGTCATCTCACCAAAAACAAAAAGCAAGAAAAAAAACGTGAGATGCACCAAAAATACGCCGTCCCAACCATCTAGTAGGCCAACACGCCAATATGATGCCTTTCGAGTGGTTCTCCATTACTTTTTACTGTACGGCCGGCGTCATCACAAATGTCAGTTCACACTTCACTGTAAGCCACCCTCACTGGGGATCGATGACAAGACATTAGTCTTGAAACTAGGTATCTTTCACTCAGTCTACCACCTGAGCTAGGGTGTCAACTGACAGTGGGTGTACTACTTGATGCACGAGTTGGATGGCATATCAAAATGACGGTTGCCTAATTCTTCTGAGGTAACTTTGACCGGCCAGATCAGTGGACCGATACGATTACAGTATTTTGGTTGATCACAGGTTTGATAGCCTGAATCTCTAACACGTGTGCCATCTGCGGTTGATCTGATGATAATTTCCTCGGACGCGGATTAGATACTGACCAGGTCATCAGCCAAATGGCCACTGAAGTAACGTCACCAAGCTATGTGACCCACCATGATATATGTGCTGTATCCATGTCTTACCATTTTTGGAGATGGCATGAGAAAAAGGAGATAGATCTAAAGTTCAAGCGGACCCACCAAAGAAAATACTGGGAGCAGTCACACCCACAGTTGAAATATTTATAGGGCTCATCCTGATGTATTTTTGAGAACCAACCTATTCATAAGTTAACATAGAAATAGATGAACTGAAAACAAAAAAATCATCTTGATCGGAAACTTTTGTAGCCCCTAAGAAGTTTTGGATGGTCAATGTCACTGTCCCTACTATTTTCTATGGTAGGGTCGACTTGAACTTTAGATCTATCTCATTCTTTTTCTCATGCCATAAAATGATCTCTCCAAATGGATGGACGGTATGGATACAACACATGCATCATGGTGGGGTCTACAAAGTTTGGTGACGTAACTTCGGTAGCGATTTGGCTTACTGAAATCTTCACCGGAAATGCAATGCACCGCTCCACATAAATTGCCTGTAAGCATTACTTTTAGAAAATTTTACCCAAAAATTCGTCTCATATGTTAATTTTATTGTAAGATTCTTTTAAACCTTATATTTATCAAATTATTATTCCTAATTTATAGCTAGCAGTAAAATAACATTTTTACACTTTCATTCTCGTCCATCCTCCACGTTGGAAACTCGTTGCAGATGGGCAAAAATATATTCGGCCCCAAAATTTTGTAAATTATCTCTGCAGGGCCCACTGTGATGTATGGATTTTATCCATGCCGTCCATCCATTTTGGAGGATCATTTTAGGGTATTAACAAAAAATGAGGTAGATCCAAGGCTAAGTGGACCATAGAGTCAATATTAAAGGCTCACAATTAAAATTTTCCGAGGAGCTGCCTGAAAGCATTAGCATCCGGGTGGGGGCGCGCAGGACGTAATCCGGACATAGCTACCTAGAGACAATCTCTGTGGGCGCTATTATGATCTATATAGTTGATCCACACCCTTCATCTATTTTGATAGATCATTTTAGAGCATTAGTCTTAAAAGGAAATATATTGAAGGCCCTAGTGGACCATACCACATTAAGCAATGGGATTGGACTCTTACCATTGAAAACATCTGAAGGCCCACCGTGATGTTTATTTAAAATCCAACTTGTTCATAGGTCACACAGACCTGTATGAAGGGAAAACACGAATATCAACTTGATGTAAAACTTCCGTGGACCACACCACATTAAGCAATGGGATTGGACTCTTACTATTGAAAACATCTGAAGGCCCACCGTGATGTTTATTTAAGATCCAACTTGTTCATAGGTCACACAGACCTGTGTGAAGGGAAAACACGAATATCAACTTGATGTAAACCTTCGGTGGCCCCCAGAAGTTTTCAATGGTGGGGCCCACCGTCACGTTTGTTAGAAATCCACCCCATCCATCCGGCTTTTCCAGACAATGTTAGGGTGTGGTCCCAAAAATGAAGAAGATGCAAAATTGAAGTGGGTCACACGACAGTAAAAATTAGGTAAGGAAATACGTACCATTAATGCCTCCTCAAGGTCCACTATGATGTTTATATGCTATCCATACCATTCATAAAGCCATTCCTACTGGGTTGATCTGAAAACAAAATAAAATAAAAATAAAAATTAACCTGATCCAAAACTTGTGTGGCCCCCCATGTGTTTTAATAGTAGAAGTTCATTCATCATTGTTTCTTGTCACGAAGCTTACTTGAGTTTTGGATTTGCCTCATATTTGGCCTCATGTCCTTGCATGTTCTTAAAAAATAGATGGATGGTGTCAATTTCTCATAGATATCACGGTGACCTCTTGTCATGCCCTGAAAAATTGGCACCCGCGTATAGAAACTCCGATTTGGAGTTCTTGCCTGTAAACATAACAAAAATATACGTGTGTGAGTTTCCACATGCCCGCACAATCTGGTTAACATTCACCAATCAAAGTAATTTAAAATAAGTGGCATCAAAATTTAAATAGAAATAACTAAGTTTAGAAATATATGGTTAATATTTAAAATGTACAATTCCTAAAGTAGTATCTGCCCAAATGAGGATTATACAAGGTACTATATATATATATATATATATATATATATATATATATATATATATATATATATATATATATATATATTCAAAATAATTAAAATAATTAAAATGTGAAGCTTTTAGTTTTGTCCCAATCCTCCAAAACATAATGAGTGTGGTGTAAGTCGATTTAATCATACCTGTCTAGATCTTGATAGTACTTGTATTGATAATATCAGATGGTTGATGTTTTAAAATATTGTCTTAAGTGGAAGTGAATAGATAACTCAGTGATTCCATTAATTCTAAATTACACTTGTTATCGACTCAACCAACATAGGTAATGAAAAATAATATAAAACAAATAAATCTTAACTTAGTTATTTAATGCATGATGCGATGTTATGCACAATGGTTGGCCCACAACACAACCTAACAATAATTTCGATGATAATATGTGTAATTGGTTTGTAACACAACCTAACAATATTGTCATGATGATATCCACGATTAACCAAATTGTTATTATTCCCAATTCAAACAGTAGTTTGGTGAAGTTAGGATACCGACATTATATCATGACTTATTTCTAGATCACGTGGCTCATTGCGGTAAGCATCGGCTCCTCAAAAGTATCACTTGATCCAAATTTAGGTATCACCTGTTATATCTCATAAATTAATAATTCCAAAAGTACGACATGATATCCAAAGATATGAGGATCAACCCAGGATGGGTCGTCACCTAAACACCAAGTATGATAACTCAGTTTAGAGGTGAGAGCTTGTTATGTAAAAATTGAATCAATATAAAGGAAATGACTTGTCACCCAATTCCATTCACGTCTGGGTCGTTCGAAGGGTACTCTAGTATAGAACCATAGACTGAGTATTTGATGGGGTGTAAGACCCGTATCCTAGTCCGTACCGTTCCGTAGGCTTCCGCGGTCCTTCCGATAGAATTCCGGCAATCCTCGACCCATATCCGATATTTGCGCGCGACCAGGTCTCACAAACCAACGTCAGCTCGATTAAAATCTTATACCATTGCAATCACACCGTCGCCGCGGTTCTAACGTCGAGACTCACACACCGATCTGATACCCTAGCCAGGAGATGTGGTCCCGCGTTCACCTCGAGGAAAACGCCGTGCATTGCAAAACCGAAGAGGAATCTCTACAACATGTCACTTCAATCAATCAATCAACCATCAATGGTCAAGTATAGGTCAAGTACACATCACCTCAAACCCATCCCCAAGCAACCCTATAAGTCAAAAGTTCTTATACACCCCATACCCTTCTTACACAATCCACCCCAAAAGTCAACAAAATTCTTACATAAGCCATCCCTCTCTCACATCTACCACTCACATCACTCATCTTTCTCATCCCTCTTACATCTCTCATCACTCTCATTCCAAGCAACACCAAGAGCAAAAGAGTGGACGTCCAAGCCTTTCCAAGTGTGAGAAAAGAGTGACCTTGTGTGGCCCACGTTTCCCATTCCAAAAACCTTCATCCTAACCATTCAACTCTCATCACCCTCCATCAAAGTTAAGAACAAGGTGACTGGCGTTCCAACGGACCGAGAAGATCGAACGGTGGGTGCTCCTATAAGCTAGTTTTCTTATTTTTATGATGGGCCAAGCGAGGCCTACCGATCAATGGTGTGGATCTCACTTTGAACCCTAAGATGTGGCCGATGGCCCACTTTGATCCTCATGATTATTCTATGATGGGGCCATTCTCCATGGACCCTATCATAATGTTTACTTTTTTAGTTAAATGAGGTCATCTAGACCTTTCATTTTGATGGAGAAGGGATCTCCACTATTGATTTTTGATTTGGTGGGCCCACATGCAATGGGACCCACTTGATGTATGATTGGATGCTTGAAACGGAGGGCCCATAGTGCTGGGGTCCCTCCATCACACGTGCCTTTTTTTTTTCTCTCTCTCTCTCTTCCCCTTTTTGTGATGATATGGTTGTGTGGCCCACTTGGATGGACCCCACCTTATATATGTGTTGTATCTACACCATCTACCATTTGGTGGCCCACCTAAGCAGGGCCCACCTCACTGCATGTGTTGTGACCAACCGTCCAGCGTCCTTGGGATACTGGACGTGAACTGGGGAAAACACAAATATTAGCTTGTTTCCAAGCTTATGGGGTGACCCACTCATATAGGCCCCACCTTGATGTATGTATTCAATCAACGCCGTCCATCCTTTTCCTCAGACCATTTTAGGCGTTGAGCCGAAAAATGGGGCCAATCCGATCTTCTAGCGGGCCGTAGCATATAAAACAATGGTTTCTATTATTGAAAACCACCTTGCCGTTTCTATACACCGAAAAATATCAGATATTGGGCTTGTTCAGCTTGTTTTGAACCATGGAAGCCAGTGGGCGGGGTGGATTTTGCCAGTGTGGGCCCCACCTGAGAAAAACCTCAGAAAAACCGTCTTTTTCAAAAAAAAAAAAAATAATTCAGGCAGCAGCATTGTTGCTGCTGCTGTCAGAGGCGCAGGCAGTGCTTGTTGGCAGGCGGGCGGACGAGTAGGGACCCATGGTCCCAGCCGTGGGCCCCACCATGGTGTGTGTATGTCATCCAGGCCGTTCATTAGGTGGGCCCCCTACAAAAATCAGCCACATCCAATGCTCAGGTGGCCCACATCAGTGGAAATAGTGCGTCTGCCCTTGAAACCCATTTCTGGGCCATAGAAGTTTTGAATCAATATGAAATTTGTTTTTCCCATTCATCCAGGTACGTGCGACCTTGTAAACGGGTTGGATTGCAGATAAACATTATAGCGGGCCCCTCGTGGGACCCACAGCGATATATGTGTTGTATTCCCACCGTCCAGGCGGACAGTGGAGCCTACTATGATGCATGTGTTCATGTACGCCGTCCACAGTGGACGGTGGAACCCCTGTGACCTCACCACTGTCCACTGTTTGGACAGTGGACCCACCATGATGCATATGTTGCATCCAAACCGTCTATCCATTTTGAAAGATGATTTTATGGCATGATTTAAAGAATGAGGCCGATCTAGGATCAAGTGGACCACATAACAAATAGTAGTGGGGATTGAGTCCCTGCAATTGAAATCCTTTATTGTCACAAAAGTTTGGATTATTAGGAAATGTGTTTTCCTCTTAATCCAGGTCTGTGTGACCTTATGACCAGATTGGATAGAAAATAAATGTTAGGGTGGGCTTTGGAAACTTTAATGGTGGAAAAATCACTATCTCCACTTATATTTGGGTGTGGCCCATTTAGCATGCATGGGGCCCAATTGGTGTGTTCCATTTGAGATACATAAGGCTCATGTGATTAGGCCCGTTTTAATGTATTCTAAGGCCCATGGGTTTTGGCCCATTGCAATGTACAAAAGGCCCGTTGGTGAGGCCCATTAATACAGCCCATTTGATCAATGCAAGGCCCATGTGAGACAGCCCATTTGATGTATTTAAGGTCCAATGGGATGTACCTAAGGTCTATTGCAATGTGTGATCCCAACATGGTTTATGTAATGATGTTTACGATGGGCTATGCCTTGTGAACAATGATGGTTTGACATCCACATTGCAAGTATAGTGTTAGTTAAATGTCCACATTATGAGTCTCCGTAGGGCCCATTGATAGGCCCATACTTGTTGTGTGTAGGCCGTCTAGGCCCATCTGCGTTGTAAGGATAGTTCACAACTTTATAACATGCTTAGTATAATTCCACGATTCATGCCCATATGCATCATATGTATGCTTGATATGAGGAATATTTGACCATAGCATAAACCGTTGGGCCGAAACATTTACGAGACTCCTTATGAGACGGAGTGCCCCACATGATCACGTGGTATGCGTAGGATTGTTGCATGATTGTACGGTGTGACCCATGCATCTCGCATATGTGTGACTTGATCACTGCACGCCCTCACGACATCAGGGTCGTGGCCTCCACAGATACATCATGGATGGTCGTATCAGATATTGAAAATATTGGCTATAGCATTGTAGGCACTTAGGATGTCCTTGGGTGAAAATCTTAGAACCTTTTTGGTATCAGGAGATGCTCCAACGTCTAGACCGAGTGGATACACAAGTGCCCGAGTGCCGAATATCAGTAGGTCGCGTCTCCCACTGTGTCATGGTCGGTTGGAAGGGGGTGTGACCTTATCCACCTGAGTGAGGGGGCTATAAGCTAGGCTGAGTTTGACCAGCTCACAAATGAGTCCGCTATCGACGAGCCAGGTAGGTATTGGTAGACTACTGGTCAGGCGGATAGTGTGGTCTCTTCCACTTGCTTGGCTGTGCAGCTAGGGAGGAGGCAGTAGTGTGAGTGTACTAGACCCCAGTGATATCTAGAGGGGAACTATACTGATATGTGTACTTGATGAGGACTGACATGCTTGCTTTGCATCTCGCATCTGACATTTGGCTATATAGGCCTCGCATCGCATGGCCTTGGTATGGCCGATAGCATTCATGCCTTGCATCACATAGCTTTGGTACACCTGATCGAATTCATGGACTTACCGCATCTTTCCGCATTACTCTGATATTATACACTTGACGCTTGCCTTGCCCACACACTTACACCACCCTCTAAGATTTTGTAAGCTTATGCACGACCGTTACATGCAGGTGGCATTGGATAGCAGCGCTGAGGCAGGAGCGCACATCAGTTCATTTTGGAGCTTTTGATCACCTTGTAGTTCCCTTTCCGCATCTGTACTTAAAGTTTTTGATATAGTGGATATGTGGTGATGTTGTTTTGTGACTTGGTTATGCTTGTGGTTATGCTCCATTACAAAAAAAAATCATACTGAAAATTCTCCTTGTAGGATCCCAGGATCGAAATCTGGCATGTGAGTGCCGGAATCCGAGAATAGGATACTACGGAGGCTGTCAGCGCCGGATTCGGCGATCGAAAATTTTGTGAGCCCGTTTTTCGAGTTTGGGGCATGACATGGGGGCCATTCGAACAACAATCTTTCACATCCATCAGTGCTCACTAGTTATTATGGGAAGGCTCGTCACCTTAACATAGGTGACAGGTTGAACACGGTATCCCATACTACCATGCCCAACTCATTACTCATTATGAGATCATAACACACTAACGGTTATGAATTGACTTATCCATGGGAACGGCGTATCCTAGATTCAATTTTTTTGTATCACACATGGTGAACATACATGATTAGTGTTCACAACCCCAAGTGTGGGGTCGCGATGTAGTAATAATTTTGGTAAAACCGAGGTTGAATCCACAGGGACTAATCTCGTAAGTATTCTGAAATTAACTATAAGTAGAACTAGAAGAATATGAAAACCTAAATTTGGAAGTGTACAGAGTAATTGTGAGAGATTTCATGAAAAACTTAAGAAATTCAAAGGTGAGAACTAGGGTTTCCAAGGATCCACTTATAGCAATCAGGGAGATTTATGCTTAATTCAATGACACAATTGGAATCAGAGTCCCATCTTATCCAGTTGGAAGATATCTTAGTAAAACCAAATCTAAACTTCCTTTGACCTAATTCTCAATTGATGAAAGTCGTGAGAACTGAAAGTGATTCCATCACAAAACCATGCACAAGAGACAATGACTCACAATAGGATATACCAATCTCATAAACAAACATAAGAGAATCATGAAGATTAGAAGGGATTTCGTCATCTAACCATGCTCAAGGGATGATGGTGAACAATAGGATTTCCTAATTTCACAATCTCAATACATGAAAAGAACATACTAAAATCTATCGCAGATTTATTTTAATTTAAGTCACAACAAACCATTAAAAACTGAAAGTATTTCTTAAATATTAAATTAGAATCAAAGAGAGTTCAACATAAATATGAATTAAAGCAATAAAAAACATCCCTTCACGCTACAAGCTTTACCTCTTAGCCCTAGCTAAGAGGTTTAGCCAACCATAGTTATGATTGGAACTAAAATCTTAAAAGAAAGCATGAAAGACTAAGGAATGAAGAAGAAGAACACTTGACAACGGCTCTCCACGCTTTTGCTCCACTCCTGAAACCCTAGATTATACTTAGGGATGCCCTGGGGACTCCTATTTATAGTTGTGTAACTCCTCCTTTCGCACCTCTTTGGAAAAATATGGAAATTGCCTTAAATTTAACCACTCAGTGTAACTTTGTGCGATCCGTTCGATGATGAACAACCTTCAATGTCATCGAAGGGATCTTTTGTATGTGTTTTTTTCCATGCTTTTATACCTTCATTCGGACTCTGCGACCTTCTATGTCATCGAACCTACCTTCGATGTCATCGAAGAGGCCTTCGATGTCATCGAGCATTGTTCGAGGAATTGATAATGTGTCCAGAACAGTCCAGAGAGTTATTCCAATTTCTTCAATAAATTCGATGTCATCAAAGAGACATTCAATGTCATCGAGGAGTGCTTCGAGTAATCGAAAATGGTGCCCAATATGTCCAGCGAGTTTTATTGAAATTTTATAAAAAATTCAATGTCATCGAGTAGGCCTTCAATGCCATCGAGCAAATCTTCAAGTCATCAAATGAGTTCTTAAGTCATCGAAAAACGTCTTCAATTTGTCCAGCCACAAACTTGATTTTCCTTCATAAATTCGATGTCATCGACCTGTGTTCGATGTCATCGAATGATGCTTGGTGACATAGTCAATGTGTATTCTACATTTGTTCTTTCGGCTTCGTTCCTTCTTTACTTGGTTTTCTTGAATCTTGGGACCTTAAAATTTTCAATATTTGTCTTGGTGATCTTTGAGCATCAAATCCATGCTTTCAAGGTCATAAAATAGGACTTTAAGCAATATCATGTTCATAAAACTAAGATGTAAATGGGGTCCAATATGCAATATTTGGCCCTCAACACAATTCCCAACCAGCATTTTGCTAGTCCTGAGTAAAGTATGCGAAAAGTAGATCTCAATGCTTGATGTCAGGAATCTTTTTCAGAAAATAATCTTTTGTGCACTCATGGATGAATAGGTGGAATTAAGATAGGAAAGTGAGATTTTAAAAATCTGGAATCCAATCACATAAGAAACTCATCAAATAAGTCCTTTGTCCATTAAATCGAGGCATAATTTGTATATTAGTTTTTTCAATGTGCTTAGTGAAAGTTAATTTACTTCCCGTATCAATTCATCATGTTAGCTATGCTCGTCACTTCAAGATCAGTTTGAAACTCAAGTACTGATTCCGAACTTATCCCCTTCTCCTTATTTTTCCAGTTTTTGATTTTATATCGACGGTCAGTTTTTATTCATTCTTTTTATTTTTGTATTCTTTTTCAAAATTTTCATTCTTTTCATTCTTTTTATTGATCTCTTTGTTGATCTCCTGTTTTTTAACTGGTTCTTTTCTTCTTTTAAGGTGGATAAAGTTCTCCAAACTCGATTCTTTCCATCTATTAATGATTCACATACTAATAATCAGAAATTCTAGCACATCTTACAGAAGGTAACATTAAATGTGTTTTGTGATTTAGATTAACATGATATTCAAACTACTCTTAATCAATTGAGCGCAAACACTTAGGTGATAAATTACTTAGATGATTAATTCTAACAATCCAAAATTTTCAATCTCTATCTTATCTTACCCAAAGTATTTTTAAGTTCACTATTCATCGCTTCCTAAACAGATTTTAACTTGAAATGTTGAAAATTTTCAAAAATTTTGCTCAAAATTGAGAAAACACTGATTAGGTTACCTAATCCCCCATCCCCAAACAAAAAATCTACATTGTCCTCAATGTAAAAGAGCAAGCATGAAATTCAAAAGCGGCAATGAAAAGAAAAGAGAAGTGATGGAAATGTAATACTTGACAAAGGAATTCTGAGGCGTTCCCAATAATCTTAGTGTGAAGGTAGGTTAGTGCTAAACAAAACTCAACAAAGTATAAGCAAACTATCCTAAAACAGTGGAAGAAAACTACCCAGTCCTATAAAAGCGATAAACCTACCTGTACCTCCATCAGACTAGGAGATCAATCCTAGTACATAGGATCAGTCGGAGGTATGGACATGTCCTTTGAATCAAATTTATCAACAAATGGCTTTAATTGATGTCCATTTACTTTGAATTCATTGCCATTGTTTGGATTCTTTGTCTCAACAGCCTCGTGAGGATACACATTAGTAATAGTGAAAGGATCGGTCTAACAAGATTGGAGTTTTCCCAGAAATAGATATAACCAAGAATTGTACAAGAGGACTTTCTAACCTAGTGTGAATGACTTTAGAAGACTGTGTTAGTCATGAAACACTTTCATCATGTTCTTGTAAATTTTTGAGTTATCGTACGCATCATTCTAGATTTCTTCTGGTTCATTCAACTAAAGTTTACATAGCGAGCCAGCATTATCCAGATTGAAATTCATATTTTTAATAGCCCAGTTGGCTCTATGTTCTAACTCCATAGGCAAGTGGCAAGCCTTCCCATAGATAAGTCTAAAGGACGACATTCCAATAGGGGTTTTGAATGTAGTACGGTAAGCCCATAAAGCATCGGTCAATCGAATTGACGGATCCTTATGGTCAGGGTTAACCGTCTTTTTCAAGATGTATTTAATTTCTCTATTGGAAATCTCAGTTTTTTTACTTGTTTGTGAGTGGTATGGAGTGCTCACTTGTGGGAGATGTCATATTTCTTCATTAAGTTTGCAAATGACTTATTACAAAAATGTGAACTATTAAGGGTCAAATATTGCATATTAGACTCCATTTATATCTTGGTTTTATGAACATGATACTGCTTAATGTCATATTTTACTCATGTTTGTGTTGCTAGGTGAATTTAAGAGCTTGGATTGAAAAGGATGCTAAAAGCATGAATTTAATGCTCAAGAATCACCAAAGCAAGGATGGATCTTATGATACCAAAAATGAAGAATTCATATGAAAAATATCCAAGAAAACCAAGTGAGGAATGAAGAGAATTGAAGACTTGAAAAGAAGAAAAGGAACCCTAAAAATCTGTCTACTTCAACTACTTTAAGCCATCCTTCGACTAGTCTTCTAAGGTAAACCCTCGAATTTTATCTCGACTAGTCGAGTGTTACGTAGATGTTGCGCGGATTGTGTAAATTTGAGGTGGAACAACTAGTCAAGTAAAAGCATGAAGAGCCGCCACCAAGAGTTTTACTTCTTCTTCCTAAGTTGTTTTTATGCTTTTCTTAAGAGTATTTAGTTCTAATAACATAAACTTTTAATTTCACGCGTGATTAGGATGTTTGCTTTGCTTTGATTCATGTTTTGTTGAACTCTCTTGAATCTAGTTTAATTATAAGGAATATTTTTAGTTTTTGATGGTTTGTTGTGACTACAATAGATCTACGATAGCTTTGAATATCCTCTTTTCCTCTTTAAGATTGTAGGATTGGTTAATCCTATTATTCACCATCGTCCCTTGGGCAGGGAGGGTGACAAAATTCCTCCCATAATTCTCTTATATTGATGATTAGATCCATGAGAGATTCTATTATCTCTCTCTTTTCCAATGGATAAGATTGTCAATAAGTGTAATTTTTGAACAGTAAGCCACAAATTTCATATTTAGTTTTAGATCATCTTCTAGTTCTAGTTCGTAGATATTCGACATCGGTTTTACCGAGATTATGTGACCCTAACTTGGGGTTTGAGGTGGTTTGATTTTTCCTAAGATTAACTTAGTGTTTACTTTCGAAAGTCTGTTAGACTTTCCTATTGTTTTTCTATTTTGCAATTTAATTAGAAACTTCTAATTTTGTAACCTCTTTCTAATTCTCTTCCTTTCTTTTCTAGATTTCCTATTTGACTTAAGTTTCTTTCTTTTTCGGAATAGCTTAGATTTTTCTTATTTCTGATTTTATTTTTTCCAATCTAGGGGTTTTAGAACATTCTAATTTTAGAATTTTATTTTTAGGAATTTTTCTGTATTTATTTTTAAAAACTAACATTGTTTTCTGTTTTGTACGATCCTGACATCGAACTCTGATCCGGTAACATTTTTCTAACTTCTTCCCTCTAACTGCGTTCCATACTTACTATAGGAATTAGAAAAGGAGTTTCGTTTGAAAAATTGATTGATAAATTAGAAAATCCTCAAAATTTTTTGAAATATCATCTAAGAACATGGCTTAAGAACATTGGATTGATGAAGGCCCTGTGCATCACACACCACCTATTAAGACGGTGCATGATGAGAATGAATTGCATCGAGTTCCCCTGGTTCGAACGTTACAAGATTATTTATAGCTGGTGAGAACAAGTTCACCTTCCTACATAATTCTTCCAATCAATACTTCCTAAGTTCCATGGACTTGATTCAGAAAATCCATATATGCACATTAAAGAATTTGAACAGATTGTTACAACCATACATTTTAATGATGTTCCTTCTTATACAATTAGCCTTAAATTATTTTCATTCTCTTTAAAAGAAAAGGCCAAATCATGGTTTCATTTATTAAGGCCTCGATCCATTGGCACATGGGCAAAGATGAGCTAGGAGTTCCTTAAAAAGTTCTTCCCGGCTCATAAAACTAATGCTCTTAGACGGGAAATAATGAACTTCTCTAAGAAAAATAATGAGGCCTTCTTTGAATGTTGGGAACGGTTCCAAGACTTACTTCTCGCCTGCCCACACCATGGTTACGAAACTTGGCCGACAATTGATCTTTTTTATGACGGACTCAGTCCAAACATGTACCAATTCGTACAGATGATGTGTAATGGTGAGTTCATGGATAAGAAACCAGAAGATGCATGGGATTATTTTGACATGCTAGTTGAAAATGCTCAATCATGGGACATATCAAAGAAAGCTAGTACTCCTAAGGAAATGCTAAGAGAGATAGAAATACATGTACTCAAGAAGGAGGATGATATTAATGTACAGTTAACAATTATCACATGAAAATTTGAGGACTTGGAATCTAGGAAGGAATCAACTCGTCCCAAAGTAGTCATCGAAACCGTATGTGGAATTTGTGAGAGCGATATACACCTAATCAAAGATTGTCTGACAATCCCAGCTTTTTAAGGGGTGTTTCACGTTCAAGCAGATACTACAAACATTTATCAACGACCACTTAGTGCACCAAATTCTAATACGCACACTCTTGATGAGTGGAACATTAATTGGGGAAATGAACCAACTACAAATGTAATTAATTACCCACAAGGGCCATTTAGTGGACTTCCGCTAGGGAGAACCCTTGAGGATACATTAGATGCATTTAGGTAAGAGCAACTACAGGCTATGAATGAGCTTAGGACTTCAGTTGCAAGACTTGAGACACAACTGAATGTTAGGGAGACTGGGATCTTTTTGGCCCAACAACAACCTAACCTAACAAGACAATGTGAGATATGTGATCTCAAATATTCAACTCAGCATCTAGGACATGTTAAGACCATCGCCACCTTGAAAAGTGGAAACGAAAAAGACAAAGATTCCAAGGAAGGTTGAGAAACCTAAGGAATCCAAAAATTCAAAGGACGGTGGTGAATTTAACAATGCTCCATATGACAAAGAGTCATTGCAGGGATACAAATTATGGCCCCATTTCCCCGACGTCTCATCACATAAAAAAGGCTAAGTGAGAGTTAAAATATTCTAGAGGTTTTTCAACAAGTTAAGATCAACATTGTTGGATGAAATTAATCGGTTCCCATCTTATGCCAAATTCCTGAAAGATCTGTGTGCGGTAATGCGAAAGCTAAATGTACACAAAGTAGCATTTTTGATTGAATAGGTGAGTGTCATAATCAATTAAAACACTCCCTCGAAATATAAGGATCTTACAAGTCCTTCGATCTCACGTGTGATCAGAAACTTCAAGGTTGATAACTCACTTTTAGACCTTGGGTCAAGTGTCAATTTGATACTATACCCGGTATATGAACTGTTAGGCCTCGGTCAGTTGAAACTTACCAAAACAACATTACAACTAGTTGAGCGCTTGACTAGAATACCGAGACGTAAGATAGAAAAAGTGTTGGTCCAAGTCGATAGATTCTAGTACCCAGTAGATTTCATCGTCTTGAACATACACTCAGCTTCAAATATGGGTGCTCAAATTCCGATCATATTAGGTCAGCCATTCCTAGCCACGGCCAATGCCATCATAAATTGCCGGAATGGAGTAATGAAAATATCTTTTGGGAATATGACGGTAAAATTTAATGTGTTTCATTTGCACAAGCCACAAGAGGATGAGGACTTGACCCATGAGATGAACTTGATAGATACATTTTAAGATGATGATTCTCTTTTAATGGAAACTCCTAAACCTCTGGATGTCTGCCTGGTGCACTTTGTGGAATCAAACAATCACATTGGTTAGGACGTTGATGTCACTCCTTCCACTAATACTAAAATCTTACCATTACAGGTGGAGGAGATAGATTCTGAATTAGAGCCTATAACTTCAGATTTTAAAGGGACCATGGAGAACAACCCTTTTGTTATTCAATTGTCTATGGTCTCTCATGCACCTCGACTTACTAATATTGAGAAATTATCTTCTGTAGGTGAATCATATATACTTTGGACACCTTAGGAGACTAAAAGGAAACCTTATGCTGAGGTCCATAAATTACTCTCAAAATTCATGCTCCAAGGTATCCAAGCCTATTATAAAATGGGCTTTTGGATAATCTTGTTGAGAAACTTACTGAGGAATTTATCAAGATACTCTCTGGAGGAGGAACCTTACTACATGACTAAGTAGCTTTCCCCTATTTTCTTAGTCTAGGTTTATTGCTTTCATATGATTTAGGACTAGGATAGTTTACTTTCTGCTGTTTAGGATAGTTTGCTCATCATCTATTTAATTCTGGTGCTAACCCATCTTCACACTGAGATCATTAGAAAAGCCTTAAAATTCCTTCTTCAGGTATTATCCTTCCATCACTTCCTTTTTCTTTTCATTGCCTCTTTTGCATTACATGCTTATTTCTTTTACATTGAGGACAATGTAGATTTTAGGTTGGGGATGGGGGATTAGGCAAACTAATCAGTGTTTTCTCAGTTTTGAGCAAAAATTTTAAAAATTTTCAATGTTTCAAGTTAAAATTTGTTTGGGGAAGTGATGAATTGTGTACTTGAGAATGCTTTGGGTATGATAAGATAGAGATCGAATTTTGGATGGTTGGAGTTTGATCATCTAAGTTACTTATCACCCAAGTCCTTATGTTGAATTGATGGAGAGGTAGTTTGAATATCATGTTAATCTAAACCACATGATGCATTCAATTTGTCTTTTGTAATACATGGTAGAAGTTCTGATTATTAGTATGTGAATCATTGATAGATGGTGAGAATTGAGTTTGGAGAATTTTATCCACCTTAAAAGAAAAAGAAAAAAAACTAGTAAAAAATAGGAGATGGAAAAAAATGTCATGAATGATGAAGAAGAATGACAACGTCTTTTGAAAAAGTCTCTAAAAAGAATGTAAAGTCTGAAAAAAAAAGTGTATCAAAAGTGACTGTCGATATAAAATCAAAGACTGGAAAAAGAAAGAGACAGGGATAAGTTCGGAATCAATACTTGAATTTTTAAATTATTCTTGATATGATGAACATGGCTAACATTATGAAATGATAGTATTCTTTATGGAAGTAAGTTGATCTTCACTGAGCACATTGAAAAACTTGATATGCGAACTATGCTTTGATTTAATGCATAAAGAACAGCCTAAGGTTCCTGCTCGACTAGTAGAAGATTCCTCGACTTGAATTCCAGCAACATAAACTTTTAATTTCATGTGATCCTCCACTAGTCGAAGGCTGTCCTTGACTAGTCGAGGGTTACGCAGATGTTGCGCGGACTGCGTAAATTTGAGGCAGTTTTCAGATTTTTTCAACTCGGTATGAAAGTTAGAGTTGTACAACTATAAATAGGAGTCCTTAAGATGTTCCTAGGCATCTTCCAAGGGTTTAAGGAATGGAGAAAAATGGTGGAGCCACCGTCTAGGAGTTTTTCTTCTTCTTCCTTAGTTGTTTTTATGATTTTCTTAAGAGTTTTTAGTTCAATCATGTTTATGGTTGGCTGAACCTCTTAGCTAGGGCTAAGAGGTGAAGCTTGTAGCATGATTAAGATGTTTACTTTGCTTTGATTCATGTTTTGTTAAACTATCTTGGACTCTTCTAAGGAATATTTTTAGTTTTTAATGGTTTGTTATGACAAATTACAATAGATCTGTGATAGATTTGAATATCGTCTTTTCCTCTTTGAGATTGTGGGATTGGTTAATCCTGTTGTTCATCATTGTCCTTGGGCATGGTAGAGTGACAGAATTCATCCCATAATTCTCTTATATTGATGATTAGATCCATGAGAAGTTCAAAGATTCAATCATCTCTCTTTTTCCAATTGGATAAGATAAGACTATAATTCCAATTGGATTTCCTGAATCAAGCAAGCTAACATCCTGATTGCTTCAAGTGGATCCTCGACACCCTAGTTTTCACCTTTAAATTCACAAGTTTTAATTATAAATTGACAATTACTCTTTCAAATAATTTTAGATTTAGTTTTAGATCTTCTTCTAGCTCTGGTTTTAGTTACTTTCATAAACGTATGAGTTTAATCCCTGTGGATTCGACCTCGGTCTTACCAAGATTATTACTACATCACGACCTTACACTTGGGGTTGTGAACATGAACCTCCATCACTAATGATGGCTCGAGGTGTTTCGAACCGGAAAATGATATTCTCTTTTAAGAATTTAATGACCGTTTGATGATCATTGTTCCAGCATGGTATCGTTTCGACCCATTTAGTGACATAGTCTACGGCGAGCAAAATGTTATACCCCAAACTCGAAAACCGAGCTCGTAAAATTCCCGATTGCTGAATCCGGTGCCGAAAGCCTCCTTAGTATCCCATTCTCAACTCCTAGTGCCTATACACTATATTCCGATATGGGGATCCTATAAGGAGGATGTCACGCCCCAAACTCAGAAATCAGGCTCACAAAATTTCTGATTGCAGAATCTGGCACCGACAGCCACCGTAGTACCCCATTCTCAGCTCCCGATGCCTATACACCAGATTTCGATCCTGGAATCCTACAAGGAGGATTTTCAACATGAATTTGATTCGCAGTAAGCATAACCATAAACATAACCCATAAACAACAACCAACAACATCATCACAAATCCGCTATGATGAAAAAAACTTTAAGTACAATGCACATAAAGGAAAGTACAATAACAGAATCGGAAGCTCCAGAAGTCTGTTGCAGGCCCTAATCTCAATGTTGTTGTAGCGTCTTAGCATCACCTGCACGCATCAATCTTGTATAAGCTTATAGAAAGCTTAGAGGGTGGTGTAAGTGTGTGCGCAATATGAGCATGCTCATAATACAATATCAGAGTAATGTGAAATTATGTTGATGAGTACATGAATGCAATCAGCCGTACCAAGGCTATGCGGTGCAAGATATGAATGCTATCGGCCATACGATACGAGATACAACTTAAGTATGCCAATCCTTATCCGAATCCACATATCAATGCAGCTCATCATTAGAGCATCAAATATTAGTATAGTTCTCACTCTAGATAATCACCGGGGTTTAGTACACTCCAAATGACACTGCCCCTTTCCCAGGGCCGCAGTCCAAGTGAGCGTAAGAAACCTCACTTTTAGCCTAGCCAATAGTCTACCAATACCTATCCGACATGTCGATAGCGAACCCATTTACGAGTTGATCATACTCAGTCTAGCAATGCTCCCTAGCCTCGAGCGAGTAAGGCCACACCCCATTCCAACGGACTATGACATAGTGGGAGATGCGGCCTCCTGATATTCGGCCCTCGTGCGCTCATGTATCCACTTGGTCTCAATGTTGGAGTCATCCTCTGATACCATTGGGTTTAAAGATTTTCACCCAGGGACATCTATGGTGCCCCGATGCTAGTAATTGTATTTTCGGTGTCTGATCTGACCATCCACGATATGCCTGTAGAGGCCACAACACTTATGTCGCTAGGGCGTACAATAATCATGTTATACAAGTGCGAGGTGCATGAATCACACTATCAGTCATGCAGCAATCTTGCGTGTACTACGCACTCATGTAGGGCAACTTTACCTATCACGGAGCCCCATAGGCAATCTGTCTGAAGGCATATGCTATGATCAGTCACTCCTCATATCAAGCATACATATGATGCGTATGAGCATGAATCATGGAGTTATATTAAGTATGCTATACGGTGACGAACTCTTTTCACCACAAAGATGGGTCCAAACGGCCTACACACAATAAGTATGAGCCTAACAATGGGCCCTAGGGAGAGTTATAATGCGGACATTTAACCATCATTGCTCTATAATGTGGACGTCAAACTATCATTACTCCCATGGCATGACCCATCATAAACATTATTACGTACATCGTGGTGGAATCACGCATCACATCAGTCCTCATATACATTGCTTGGGCCACATCCCATGGGCCTCAAATATATCACAATGGGCTGCATCATATGGGCTTTATATACATCAAATGGCCCATATCAATAGGCCGCACCAATGGGCCTCATATACATCAAATGGACCATATCAACGGGTCGCACCAATGGGCCTCGCTAAATGGGCCATATATACATCATTATGGGCCTCACACATAGGTCACATACACATCACATCAGGCCTCAGACGTGGGCCACAATTACATCACAATGGGCCTCCTCACATGGGCCTCGAAACACATCAGTGGGCCTTAAACATGGGCCTCAAAATATGCCACAATGGAACTCATATCTGGGCCTCAAATACATCATAAAGGGGCTCTCATATGGGCTCAACATACATCACATCAAGGTGGGGCCCACACATCAATTAGAGGTCTTTTTAGAGCGTTTTCAAAAATAAATCCCATCGAAAGATCATCTGGACCATACCACAAATAACAGTGAAGATAATGATTTTCATCGTTTAAACTCGCAGGGCCCACCATTTTATTTTTTGTTGAACCTGATCATAAGGTCACAAAGACCTGGATTAAGAGGAAAAATAACTTTCATATTGATCCAAACTTCCGTGACCCTAAAAAGGGTTCAGTGGTGGACGTTGACTCTTCACTGTATTTCTGCGGTGTGGTCCACCTGATCATCAGATCTGCTTCATTTTTCTATCACATGCATTAAGATGAGCCTGCCAAATGGATGGATGGTTTGGATGGAACACATCCATCGTGGGACCCATGAAACTTGCTACTGCCAATACACCATCTATATAACTGGTGTGGGTTAACTGGTCCACCGTTCAGACGATGGACGGTGGGATATATCACGTCCATCGAGATTAGGCCCACCAATCTTGCTGATGGTGATATAGATGGACGACGTTGATGAAACACTCACCATGGTGGACCCTCAGAGATTTTTGTCATGCATATAACAGTTATACAACTAGTGTCCAGTAAGCCAGCCCATCCCCTCCCACTGTCTAGGGATTGGACGGTGTGGATGAAACACATCCAACGTGGTGGGTCCCACCGTCCAAGGTCTGGATGGTGTGGATAGACCCATACATCACGGTCCCACATAGCTTCTGCCTTACAGTAGCATTGCTGGTGTGTGGAAAGCCAGCCAATCCAATTACAGTAGGTGGGTCTCATGTTGTAAGGCCTGTATCCTAAACTGTACTGTTCTATAGGCTTTCGCGGTCCTCCCAGTCGAATTCCGGCGACCCTCGACCGGTATCCACGTTTACGCGTGATCCTAAGCTGAGTCTTATATATCAGAGTTGACTCGATTCGAAACTTGTACCTTAACGACCGCGTAGTCACCACGGTCTAACGCCGCGACTCACGCATCGATCTGATACCTGGGCTAGGAGAAGTGGGGCCGCATTCATTCCGAAGAAATGCCGTGCGTTACGAATTTCGAGAGAATCTCTATGACCCGTCACATTAATCAATCAAGTACACATCATTTCACAAGTCATGTACACCACCCATGCCTCATGCCAGTTCACCCCTCATAAGTCAACTCTCTCTCTCCCCACCCATCCCTCTTTTACCCAAAGTTCAACTAAACCCATACCTTTCCATTCCCTTCCTTATAACACCCATTCCACCCATCCCTTATCATCCCGTCACTCCTCTCTCTCTCCTATTTCAAAACTTATTCTCCCAAGCAACCATGGGAGGTGGACGTCCAAGCTCTCCATGACAAAGAGCTAGGTGTGGCACACCTTCCTACCTCCAATCTCCACCCTCCAAAATCAATCTTAACTGTTGAATCTTGATTCCTTGGAGCTCTAGAACCCGTTGATGGAAGAAGGAAGAAGAGATCTTGAGGTAGGTAATCTTTTTGTTGATTTTGATGATTTGAGGGCCTACATATGGTGGGACCCATCTTGATGTATGTATTATTCAAAGAGGGGCCCATAGTGGCGGGGTCCCTCCACCATCCGATGTCTCTCTCTCTCTTTCTTTTATTCTTGATGATGGTGATGATTGTATGGCCCACTTGAACCATGCCATCCACAAGATGGACCCTACCTTGAAAATTGATTGGTAAGTGTATAGCAACACCAAGTTCTGGTGGGCCGTGCATGAAGGACCCGCCTGATATGGAAAAAGGGTTGGCTAGATACCTCACACCAGTTATATAGCTTTTGTATTGACACCACCAAGCTCAGTGGGTCCAATTGCCTGGATGGTGGGAAAATTACGAATATTAGCTTGGTCCCAAGCTACGGGTCACATGTATGTGGGACCCACCTTGATAAATGTAATGCTCTGAATCGTCCAGGTGTGCTTGACGGTGGACCACTTGAATTCATGTATTTTATTCACACCGTCCAGTCTTTGGATGGTGGAAATCCACCATGATATAAGTGTTGTATCCACACGTGTGGAACCCACATGTGATGTAGGTGCTTTATTCCAGCCGCCCATCATCTGGACGATTGGATACCACTATGATATATCTATTCTATCCACGTTGTCCGTCCAGAATGTTGGATGCTGGATGAAGGAAAACACTAATATCAACTCCATCCCACCAGGTGGGCCCCACGTGTGGACCCACCTGATGACGTATTGAATCCATGTCATCCGTCTATGTGGGACCCGCCTGATAGATGCATTTTATCCACTATCTGTCCATGGACAATGGGTCCCACATCGATGTATATGTTGTATATCCACCACCGTCCAGCAATGGGATGGTGGGCCCCTGACTTGATATATGTATTATATCTACACCGTCCATCAGGGATGGTGGGCTCCACCATGATTTATGTGTTGTATTCACAACATCCAGCTATGTGGATGGTGGGACCCATCTATTAAATGATCAGCAGTGTCCATCACTTTGACGGCGGTGACCCGCTTGATGTATGTATTTTAACCATGCTATCTGTCCATGTGGCCCACCTTTATATTTGTGTTTTATCTATGTTGTCCATAGCTACAGAGACATCAACAAGTGATGTGGGCCACTGTGATGTATTTATTTCATCCACACTGTTCACATGTCTGGACGCTGCTAGACAATGTTTGGACGGTGTTGTCCAATGTTTGGGCATGCTGGGCAATGTTTGGGTCGTGCTGATTTACTTGGTAAAGTTTGGATGGTGCTGATTTACTTAGGCAATATTTAGATGGTGCTGATTTGCATAGGCAATGTTTAGATAGTGTTGATCATCATTAGGGGGCCAGGTGCCCCATGGAATGATAATGTACAGCGGCACACATGTTACACCTACAACTATTAAAACAATTTTTAATGTGGTCCAAACCCACTTGAGGACCATTGGTGCAGCCCATCTAGGAGGCCCATCATGATGTATATTTGAGGCCCATGGGCAAGGCCTAATGTGATGTATTCGAGGCCCATGGGTGAGGCCTAATGTGATGTATTTAAGGCTCATGGGCAAGGCCCATTGTGATGTATTCAAGGCCTATGGGCAAGACCCATTGAGATGTATTTTTGGCCCATGACGCGTGGCCCTTTTGATGTAATTGAGGCCCAGATACATAGCCCATTTGATGCATATGAGACCCGTGTGTAGGGCCCACGTGTTATGTATATTAGGCCCATGGGTTGTAGCCCGTGCGATGTATCTGAGGCCCATGTGCAGGGCTCACCTGTTGTGTATGTAGCCCTTGTATGAGGCCCATTGTGATGTATATTAGGCCTTTGTGTGAGGCCATGGGCCCACCTTATGTTTAGCTCTATGTGGGCCACTGCTTGAGAGTGATGTTGGTTGAATGTCCACGTTGATGGGCAATGATGGTTGGATGTCCACATTGTGACCTTCCCTCATGTCGATTGTTCAGGCCAATTCCGATTGTCGAGACTGATTGTTGAGGCTGATTCCGATTTCGATTGTTAAGGCCAATTATCGAGCCAATTCTGATTGTTGAGGCCGATTGTTGGTGGCCGATTTTAATTCTAATTATCGAAGATGATTCCAATTATCGAGGCTAATTATTAGGGCCAATTTCGATTGTCAAGGCCTATTATTGAGGCCGATTCTGATTGTTAAGGCCGATTGTTGAGGCTGATTCCGATTCCAATTGTTAAGGTCGATTCTGATTGTCGAGGCCGATTGTTGATGGCCGATTTCAATTTCGATTGTCGAGGCTGATTATCGAGGTTGATTTCGATTGTCAAGGCCGATTGTTAAGGCCGATCCCAATTTTGATTGTTGAGGCCGATTTCGATTTCAATTGTCGAGGCCGATTCTGATTGTTGAGACCGATTATTGAGGCCAATTCCGATTCCGATTGTCGAGGCCGATTGTCGAGGCCGATTCTAATTCCGATTGTCGAGGCCGATTGTTGAGGCCGATTTCAATTGTTGAGGTCGATTGTATAGGCCAATTATCGAGGTCAATTATCGAGGATGATTCCGATTGTTGAGGCCAATTGTCGAGGCCTAATGTGATGTATATGCGGCCCGTATTTGAGGCCCGTTATGATGTGTATTCAGCTCGTGATTAAGGTCCATTGTGATTTATATAAGGCCCATTGTGATGCATTAGAGGCTTATGTGATGTATGTGAGGCCTATGTGATAAGGCCCAATGTGGTACATTTGAGGGCCAGGCGATAGAGTCCGTTGTGATGTATATTAGGCCCATGCGAGAGGCCCATCGTGATGTGTATTAAGTTCTTGAGTGAGACCCATAGTGTTGTATATTTGGCCCTTGTGTAAGGCCATGGGTCCACTATATGTTAAGCTCTATGTGGGTCATTCCTTAGGGGCAATGTTGGTTAAATGTCCACACTGTCGAGGTCGATTGTCGATGCCGGTTATTGATATCATTATGAGTATGTGACAGCATAGCATCATGATACATGCCCATACGCATCATTTGCATATTTGTTATGAGATATGGTTGACCATTACATATGTCATTGGGAAGGTTATTATGAGACTCCCTGATAGGCGGAGGTTATCTCACATGAGCGCACGGTATGCGCAAGATTGATGCATGACTGGATTGTATGACTCATACATCTAGCATTGTGTGTTGTGATTACTATACGCCTTAGCGACATCAGGGCCGTAGCCTCCACTGGCATATCGTGGATGGCCAGATGGGACATAGAAAATCTGTTATTAGCATCGAGCTGCCATAGATGGCCCTAGGTGAAAATTCCTAAACCCTCTTGGTACTAGAAGATGCCCTAACATTGAGACTGAGTTGATATATATGAGCTCATGAGGGCCGTATTCCAGTAGGCCGCATCTCCCACTGTGTTGTGGTCGATTGGGAGGGGGTGTCGTCATGTCCCAAACTCAGAAACCAGACTCAAAAAATTTTCGATCGTCGAATCCATTGCCAAAAACCTCCGTAGTACCCCATTCTCGATTCCTAGCATCCATATGCCAGATTTTGATTCTGGGATCCTACAAGGAGGATTTTCCAATGTACATTTAACTCGTAATAAGCATAATAACAAGTTTACCCAAATCACAAAGGCAACATCATCATCACATATCCATTGATATAAACATTTGAATACAGTGCTAAAAGAGAAATACATATGACAAAAGAAAAGCTCCAGAGGTCTGCTGCATGCTCCAAGCTCAACGCTGCTGCAGCCTAACGCCACCTACACGCATCTATCATGCATAAGCTTATAGAAAGCTTAGTAGGTGGTGAAAGTTTGTGCACAAGGTAAGTGCCAAGTAAGCAATATCAGAGTAATCAGAGTAAGCGAAAATACTGATAAGCCCATAAATCATACAATATCAGAAATACTGGCAAGATCATAAATCTTATGATATCAGAGTAATGCGAAAACATGCTGTTAGGCCCATAAATACTATTAGCCTTATCCAGGCAATGCGATGCAAAAATATAATAAAAATAATATCATATACTAATGAAGCAATGTAGATCAGCCATGGAATGCGGGGACAGTAAGCCAAATATCATATGCTGATGATGCAATGTAATATACGGTGCGAATGAAATGACCAAGCTGGAGTAAAGTCGGGATGATAGTACGTAGTATCAAAAGCTATGGGGTCCATCACAAAGGACTTCTATCCAAACCAGTCCCTTACCTAAATTTGGATAGCCAGACTCAATGTAATAGACTCCTGATCTCAGATTTGTCGCGTGTCCAACCGAAATCCTTTCCATTACGAAGGTACATAACAATTAGTTGCGCACCACCAACCTGAGTAGATAGTGAATGAATGAATAAATGAACATGCAACTCCTACTCAATAAGTCCATATATCGATATGGTTCTCTCTATGATCATCACCGGGGTCTAGTACACTCTACATGCAAATCGCCGCCTACTGACACGCGACCATGCAAGTGGAAGAGACCTCACTATTCGCTTGGTCAGTAGTTAGCCAATATCTACCTGCCACTGAACGTCGACTCACATCTCCTAGCACGAGCATCGCCTCGGTGGGCGAGACGCGGTATCGACGCTATCACAAGGGTATAAGTCTCGGGTTGAGTCGACTCAGATATATGAGACACGACTCAGGATCGCGCACAAATACCGATAAGAGATCGCTGATCGCCGAAATTCGATCAGGAGGACCGCGGAAGCCTACAGAATAGTACAGGATAGGACACAGGTCTTACAGGTGTGGCCTTACCCACCTAAGGGAGTAGGCATAGCTAGGTTGAGTTTGACCAGCTCGTGAATGGGTCCGCTATCGACGTGCCGGGTAGATATTGGCTACTACTGGCCAGATGGATAGTGAGGTCTCTTCTACTTACCTAGTTGTGCGCTTGATGGGGCGACAATTTGGTGTAGAATGTACGAGACCCCGGTGATGATCCTAGAGATGAAAAGTACTGATATGTGGACTTATTGGGTAGGAGTTACATACTCATTCATTCATTCATTCACTATCCACTCGGGCTGGTGGTGTGCAACTATTTGTTACATGTACCTTCGCAATGGCCTAGATTTCTGTTGGGGCACGTGACTAACCTGAGATCAGGAGTTTTTCATATTGAGTCTGGCTATCCAAATTTAGGTATGGGATTGGTTTGGATAGAAGTCCCTTGGGATGGACCCCATAGCATATGATACTACGTACTATCATCCCGGCTTCACACTCTAGCATGGTCATTCCATTTGCACCGCATATTGCATTACATTCATGGCATATGACATTTTGGGTTACTGTATTTTTACATTTATATGGTCTAGATACAGCTGACAGTATTTGTGCACTCATTAGGAATTGTATATTACATTACATCCTCGACATCTGATATTTGGCTCTTTATGACTCATTTAGATAGTTGATCTGTATTACGTATTCAGACATTGATTGACTCATTTGGATAGCTGATTAGTATTTTCGTTTACTCTGATATCGTATGATTCATGATCTTACCAGTATTTTCGATATAGTACGATTATGGCATTGTATTGAGTACTTGGCACTTACCGTGTGTACACAGTTACACCACTCTCTAAGCTTTCTATAAGCTTATGCACAATAGATGCATGTAGGAAATGTTAGGTTGCAATCAGCGTGGAGCTTGGAGCATGTAGCTGACTTTTGAAGCTTTGATTTTGACATATATTTTTCCCTTTCAACATTATATTCAAATGTTCACATTAGTGGATATGTGATGATGATGTTGCCTTTGTGATTTGGGTATACTTGTGATTATGCTTCTTATGAGACAAATTGATGTTGAAAATCCTCCTTGTAGGATCCTAGGATCGAAACTGGTGTATGCGCACTGGGAGCCGATAATGGGGTACTACGGAGGCTGTGGTACCGGATTCGATGATTAGGAATTTCGTGAGCCCGGTTTCCTATTTTGGGGCATGACACACGTGGACCCATCACATATACATATACATATATATATATATATATATACATATATACATACTGTTTATTATTATTATTATTATTATTATTTTGGGAGATGCTAATCGTCCAGCCTATCTGGACGTCCGTCTGATGGACGGTCTGGATGGAGCATAGGTACTGGTGGGGTCCATGTCAGCGTGGTCCGCCCTATTTAGATCGAACTGATATTTGTATTCTCCCTGCATCTAGGCCCGTTCACTGGACGGTCAGTCTAGGCCACCAGACGGATGGGTGAAACACTTAGATCATGACGGTGTTCCATGTGTGTGTGCCACATGTGCAATGCATGGATGGTACGGATCTAATCCATTCATCAAGATGGGCCGTAATAGGAAATATAGAGAGAGAGATGGGCGTAGTGGAGGGACCCCGCCACTATGGGCCCCTCTTTGATACAACACAAACGTCAAGATGGGTCCCATCACAAGTGGGCCTTACATAAAAAATCAAGATCTTACACTATGATCACCCACCGATTGCTAATCTTCTTGGTCCCTTGGCTTCCTTAGCTCCTTGGCTTCCTAGGGATTGAAGGGTGAAGATTGGGGTAGGAAAGTGGGCCACACTTGGGTTGCTTGGGAAGATTGGACGTTGCTCTCTTGGAAGCTTGAGAGTGAAGAGAGATAATGAGAGAGAGAGAAGTGATGGATAAAAAGAGATGGGATGGGTGTAAGGAAGGGATGGGTTGGGTTGAATTTTGGGTGAGAGAGGGATGGGTGGAGAGAGAGAGAGAGAGAGTTGACTTTAGGTAAGGGTGGTGTAAGAGGGGGATGGTTGCTTGTGCTTGTACTTAACTTGATTTGATTGATTGATTGATTGATGGGATAGGTTGAAGAGATTCTCCCAGAATTCGCACGCACAGCGTTTTCCTCAAAATGAACACGAGTCCACATCTTCTGGCCTGGATATCATATCGGTGCACGAGGCGTGGCATTGGAACCTCAACGATGATGCGGTCTCTAAGATACAAGTTTCGAGTCGAGCTGATATAGATCTTTGGGATGCGACTTAGGGTCACGTGCAAACACCGATTACATGTCGAGGGTTGTTGACACTCGACCGGGAAGACCGTAGAAGCCTACGAAATGGTACAGACCATGATATAGGCCTTACAGAGGGTTTTCTAATGTACATTTATCTTGTAAGAAGCATAACCACACGTTTACCCAAATCACAAAGGCAACATCATCATTACATATCTACTAATATAAACAATTGAATATAATGCTGAAAGGGAAATACATATATTAAAAATCAAAGCTCCAGAAGATAGCTGCATGCTCCAAGCTCAACACTGCTGCGACCTAATGTCACCTGCACGCATCTATTGTGCATAAGCTTATAGAAAGCTTAGAGGGTGGTGTAAGTGTGTGCGTAAGATAAGTGTCAAGTATGTAATATTAGAGCAATGCGGAAACATGTTGGTAAGTCTGTAAATACCATCAGCTTTAACCAAACTATGTGATGTAAAAACATAGTAAACCAAATGCTATGTGCTGATGATACAATGCAATATGTGGTGCAAATGAAATGACTGAGCTAGAGTGTGAAGTTGGGATGATAGTACGTGGTATCACAGGTTACGGGGTCCATCACAAGGGACTTCTATCCAAACCAGTCCCATACATAAATTTGGATAGCTAGACTTAATGAGGTAAACTCCTGATCGTAGGTTGGTCCTGTGCCCCAACCGAAATCCTGGCCATTGTGAAGGTACACATAACAATTAGTTGTGCACCACCAGCCTGAGTGGATAGTGAATGAATGACTGAATGAGTAAAATGCTGAGTATGCAACTCCTACTCAATAAGTCCAATATTAGTACTGTAAATCTCTGAGATCATCACCAAGGTCTATTACACTCTACGCCAGCTTGCCGTCCCTATTCAAGCACACAACTAGGTAAGTGGAAGAGACCTCGCTATCTGCCTGCCAATATCAGGTCTGGCTCGTCGATATCAGACCCATTCCTCAAGCTAGTCAAACTCAACCTAGATATTGCCCCCTCACTCAGGCAGGTAAGGTCATACCCCTTTCCAAACGACCATAACACAGTGGGAGACACAGCCTACTGGTGTATGGCCCTCATGCGCTCATGTATATCCACTCGGTCTAGATGTTGGAGTATCTCCTGGCCATGGAGGTTTATGAATTTTCACCCAAGGACATCTATGGCACATGTATGCTAGAACCAAATATTTTCGGTGTCCCATCTAGCCATCTATAACATGCCTGTGGAGGCCACGACCCTGATGTTTCTACTGGCGTATGGTGGTTATATCAGAAAATGCGAGATGCATGAGTCACATAATCCAATCATGCATCAATCGTATGCATACCGTGCACTCATGTGGGACAACTTCGCCTATCAGGGAGTCCCATAAACAACCTACCCTATGGCATATGCAATGGTTAATCATATCTCATAACAAACATGCAGATGATGCGTATGAGCATGTATCATGATGTTATGCTGTCATATACTCATAATCAGTATCGATAATTGGCCTCAAAAATCTACATCGATGATTAGCATCGGTCTCAATAATTGGCACCAATAATTAGCATAGATAATTAGCCTCGATAATCGACACCGATAATTAGCATCGACATCAATAATTGACCCCGATAGTCGACCTAATAAAGGGGTCTAAGGGAAGGTCACAATGTGAACATTTAACCATCATTGCCCAACAATGTGGACATTTAACCAACATTGATCCCAAGGAGTGGCCCACACAGAGCTAAACGTATAGTGGGGCCCATGGCCTCACACAAGGCCTCACACACAACATAATGGGCCTCACATAAGGGCTTAATATATATCACAATGGGCCTCATCATATGGGCCTCTCATACATCATATCGGGCCTCATTAAAGGTCACGAACACATCATAATGGGAGTCCTCATGTGGGCCATATATACATCACATTGGGCCTTACTCATGGGCCTCAAATACATCATATCAGGCCTCATACTTGGGCCCCAATTACATTATAGTGGGCCTCGCCAAATGGGTCACAAATATATCACTTGGGCCAGACATATGGGCCTCTCATACATCACATCGAGCCTTATTAAAGGCCATAAATATGTCATAATGAGTCTTATTACATGAGCCTAATACATGTCACAATGGGCCGTATAACATGGGCCTAATACACATCACAATGGCCACATACAATCTCAATGGGCCAAATTCATCACAATGGGACTCATGTCGGGGCCCCAAATACATCATAATGGGCCTCATTACATCACGTCGAGCCTCATCAAATGGGCCGCAATTGCATCAAGGTGGGCCTTAACGAATGGGCCACAAATACGTCGCATTGGGCCTCCCGAGTGGGCCACAAATACACCAAGGTGGGCCTCATGGATGGGCCACAAATACATCAAGGTGGGCCTCATTACATGGGCCGCACCATTGGGCCTCATATACATCAAGATGGGCCGCAACAATGGGCCACACCATCTACACCATTCATCTATCTTAGAGATCTTTTTAGAGCATTACCTGAAAAATGAATCACATCGAAAGATCATCTAGACCATTCCACAAATACAGTGGAGATAATGATTTCCACCGTTTAAAATCACAGGGCCCACCATAACGTTTATTTTCCATCCCGTCTATTCATAAGGTCACAAGGACCCGAATTAAGAGGAAATACAAATTTCATATGGATCCAAAACTTTTGTGATCCCTAAAGAATTTCAATTCAATCCTCCACTGATTTTTGCAGTGTGGTCCACTTGATAGACAGATCTATCTCATTTATCGTCTCCAACCTAAAAGCGAGCTCGCAGAGAGGATGGACGGTTAGGATATAACACATACCTCAGGATTGGACCCATAGGACTTGCTGATGGAATACAGATGGACGACTAGATTAAACAGATACATTAGAGGTGGGTTCCACCATGCCAGCTACTGGATGGTTAGGATATACCACCAGATACATCAAATGGGGTGGGATCCAGATGGATGGGCAGCACAGATGATACACGTGCATCAAAAAGGATCTCACCATCTAAATGGATGGTGAGGATAGAATGCATGTATCATGGTGGGTATCCACCATCCAGATAACTGGACGGTGAGGATATAAAATATATACATCACGGTGGGGTCCCACCGTCCCTACTGGATGGTGTTGGACTCCACACGTGTGGGTCCCACCGTCCAGCCAGGTGAACAATGTAGATACAACACACACTACATGATCAGATCCACCTAACTTGCTGACGTTATTACATCAATTAACTTGTTGTTGTAAGGTGGATGGACGACGTGGATGAAATCCATACCTCAGGTGGGTCACGTCCAGATGGACGGACGATGTGGATAAAATACTTACATCATGTGGGACCCACATGACTTGGATAGTTTGGATAGCCATATCATCACGCAGGCCCCACCATCCAATGGCACAATGCCAATATCAAGTGGGACCCACCGTCCTTTCTACTGGATGGTGGAGTCTCCACGCACTTGCCAAGGTGGGTCCACACATGTGGCCCACCAGTGTGATATTTGTATTTTCTCTTCGTCCAGAACCTGTTAGACGTCTTAGTGACAAACGACCTGGATGGAACACCTACGGCGAGCCGGCTGGACCTGGACGGCTGGGATCACATACATCACGATGGTCGGGAGAGAGAGAGAGAGAGAGAGAGAGAGAGAGAGAGAGAGAGAGAGAGAGAGACGGTGTAGTTGAGGGACCTTGCCACTATGGGCGTCTCTTAGATCACAACACATACATCAAGGTGGGTCCCATCATAAGTGTGCTCTAAATCAAAATCACTGTCTTGAGCTATAAACACCGACCGATTTCGCTTCTTCTTGGCTCCATGAACTCCTTAGCTCTTAGGCTTTCCCTTTGATAGTGGAAGATGAAGATTGAAGGGTGGAGATGGAAGATCTTGGGGTAGGAAGGTGGGCCACACTCTAAGCTCTCTCATGAGAAGCTTGGACGTTGGCTCTCTCTCTCTTAGTGCTTGGGAGAATGGGTGGAGAATGAGAGAGAGAGGGGATGTAAGGAGAGAGGGATGGGTTGTTGTAAGGAAGGTTGACTTAAGAGATGTAAGAGAGAGGGGTGCCATGCTTTGTTGGTAAGAAAGGCATGGGGGATGTACTTGATTGATTGATCGGATATTTTTAACATTTGATAGAGATTCTCTTGCGCGGTGTTTTCCTCAAAATAAACGCAGGTCCACAACTCCTGGCCTGGGTGTCGCATCGGCGCGCGAGACACAACTTTGGAACCCCAGCGACGGCGCGGTCGCAAGGGTACAAGTCTTAGATCGAGTTGACTCAGACCTATGGAATATGACTTAGGATCGTGCACAAACATCGATTATGGGTCGCGGGTTGTCGGAATTCGATTAGGAGGACTGCGGAAGCCTACAAAATGGTACGGTCTACGATACGGGCCTTACACAAAATATATAAGTTGCCAAAATATTGGGAGAATGGTCCCATGAAATCATTGCCCTAATAATCAAATGCTTCAATGATCAAAATGGGGTTCAAGGGCACCATGTTTCGATGGGACAATGCTCCTAATTTCTGGCAATGCTCATAAGCTTTGTAAAACTTATGAGTATCCTTGAACATAATGGGTCAGTAAAACCCACACTGCAGAATTTTCGCAGTGGTATTTTTAGCAGAAAAGTGACCACCACAGGCCTGAGAATGACAAAAAGAGATGACACTTTGGTGTTCATTGTCTGGCACACATCTCCTTAAGATTTGGTCTGGGCAATATTTAAACAGATATGGATCATCTCAGAAGAATTTGCGTACCTTAGTAAAGAACTTTTTCTTACCTTGCATAGTCCAATGTGTCGGCGTGAAACCTTTAACAAGATAATTAACAATATATGCAAACCAAGGTGAATGGGAGACTTTAAATAGTTGTTCGTCAGGGAACATGTCATTTATATATGTTGTCTCAAGGGAATTAGAGAGATCAAGGCTGGAAAGATGGTCAACCACTACGTTCTCTACTCCCTTTTTATCTTTTATTTCTAAATTGAAATCTTACAGTAGGAGGATCCATCTTATCAGGCGGGGCTTAGCATCATTCTTAGAAAGAAGATAATTGAGTGCTGCATAATATGTGTAAATGATGATCTTGGATCCGATCAAGTAGGACCTAAATTTTTTTAAAGCGAACACTATAGTTAAGAGTTCCTTTTTTGCAGTAGAGTAGTTCACTTAGGCAGGATTTAGAGTTTTACTTGCGTAATGAATAATGTAGGGCCTCTTTTCTTTTCTTTGGCCTAAAACTGCCCTAAGAGCATAATCAGATGCATCGCACACAAGTTCAAAAGAAAGGCTCCAGTCAGGTGGCTGCATGATAGGAGCAGTGGTTAACATGCCCTTAAGCTTAGTAAAAGCTTCTTGGCATTACTCAGTCCACTTGTATGGGATATCCTTTTGAAGTAGATTGCATAAAGGATAAGAGAGGTGACTAAAGTCCTTTATAAATCTTTTATAAAATCCAGCGTGTCCTAAAAAGGATCGCTCGTCTCGTATGTTCTTATGTGGAGGTAAGTTAGAGATAAGACCAATCTTGGCCTTATCTACCTCAATTCCCTTGGACGAGATGATATGTCCAAGAACAATCCCTTTAAAAACCATGAAATGACACTTCTCCTAATTTAGTACCAAATTCTTTTCCTCACATTGCTTCAGCACACATTTAAGATTCTCCAAACGCTGAAGGATGGACCAAAGATAGAGAAGTCATCTATAAAGACCTCTAAATATTTCCCCACCATATCAGAAAAATACTCAACGCACATCGCTGAAAGGTGGCGAGGGCATTACACAACCCAAATGGCATCCTTCAGTAAGCAAAGGTGCTAAAAGGACATGTGAATGTAGTATTTTCTTGGTCTTCAAGGGCTATCTCGATTTAATTATACCCCGAAAATCCATCAAGGAAACAGTAATAGGAATGACTAGCTAGCCTTTCTAAAATTTGATCGATGAAGGGCAAAGCAAAGTGATCTATCCTCATGACAGTATTTAATTTCCTGTATTCAATACACATTCTCCAACCAGTAGTAACTCTAGTCGGCACAAGTTCATTTTTGGCATTGGCTACGATGGTGATTTTGGACTTCTTAGGAACCACCTGAGTTGGACTCATACATTGACTATCAGATTTTGGGTATATGATACCCACATCTAATAGCTTAAGAACCTCAGCCTTAACCGCTTTCTTCATGTTTGAATTTAATCTACAATGTGATTTAAGCATACTCTCCTATTCTTGGTAAAGGTGGGAAGAAATCACCACTGGGTATGTCTCATCTTGACCTAAATAGACATATTTCAAATTAGAGGGCAAAGTTTTAGGTTGAGCTCGATGCCTTAAGGTTAGACGGTAGAGGTGCTATATCAGTTTGGAGAATTTCTTCAAATTGTGGCCTCCATCAGTTGACTTCAAGTACCTGTATGGTATTAAGCATGACACCCGTCTCCCTAATCATATCATCATCTAAGTCATGGGAGTGGGCCAGGCACGTCTCTAGAGGGTTAGAGGACAAGTTCATTAGAGTTCTATCCTCCACAAAAGAATTAATCAAGTTAACATCGTGGGCATCATCATTATCTTCTACCTGTTTGCCCATATTGAAAAAGATATTCAACTCCAACATCATATTTCGAAAAGACAAACTCATGACTCCATTCTTGCAATTAATGATCGCATTTGATGTGACAAGGAATGGGTGACTAAGAATGACAGGAAGTTTAGTGCTCATGTCCATGATGGGTTGAATATCCAGGACGATAAAATCTACTGGGTGTAGAATTTTTCAACCTGGACCAACACATCCTTAATTATCCCTCTCGGTACATGAATTGAGCGATTGACAAGTTATAATGTAGTTCGGGTGAGTTTTAATTCACCTAGACCCAGTTGTTCATAGACCGAGTATGGGATCAAATTTACACTCACTCTTAAATCAAGAAGTGCGTGCTCAATGCAGTAATTCCCATTTACACAAGCAATGGTTGGGCTACCGGGATCTTTGTATTTTTATAGCATATCTTGATTTAGGATGACACTCACTTTTTCTATTAGAAAATTTTTCTTTTTGATACTTTGCCGCCTCTTAGTAGTGCACAAGTCTTTCAAAAATTTGGCATATGAAGGTATTTGTTTAAGTACATCCAGTAAAGGAATATTGACCTTCAATTGTTTCAACACCTCTAGAGTATTCTGAGAGTTAGAGAGAGATTTTGGTGCAATCAACCATTGGGGGAATGGTGCAATCGGCTTACTTTGGAGTTCCGGTTCTAACTCTTGTGGAGTGTTGCTAGGTCTATCAGTTTTATCTACTTCTGGGTCCTTAGACTTCTCAGCCCTAACCAGAATAGATTTGTCAATTATCTTCCCATTCCTAAAAGTGGTGATGGACTTAGTTTGCTCCATTTGATTTGAAGAGCTTGGATCACTTATTTTATATTGTGGTTTAGGATTGGGGAAAGGTTGGGCCGAAAGAATCCCTTTTTCCCCAATTGAATTTTTTGTCTCACGCCCTTGTATGGCCTCTGAAAGGTCTTAAAGGGTTTACAATATGCTCTGATTGATAAGCTCTTAGTTTTGAATAAGTTTCCAGACTGGATCCTATTGAGGTTTCCCTTGATTCAAGAATTGGTTAGGGATTCCTTGAGAAGTAGTAGTCTGTCCATTCCTCCAGCTAAAGTTTAGATGATTTCTCTAATTAGGATTGTATGTGTTAGACATGGGTCTACTGAAAAGTCTTCGGTAGTTGCTCACAGCATTTGATTGCTTGTTTAGTGCCTCTTGAAAAACTGGTATCGTTGGGTAATTTTCAGTTGTATGTATGTTGCAAGCATAGATATCGGAAACAACTTTCTTAGCCTTATCCTTCTTAAGTTCCATGGCCTTGACCTTCCTTGCAAGACTGGCTACTTTAGCATTTATATCATCATCCTCTTTCAGCAAGTATATCCCACCTCTCTCCCTTGCTTGAATGTGGTTCTAGATTTTGAGGAGATGTCCCATGATTGTGCGGTTTCAGCGAGTTTGTCAAAGTAATCCCACACCTCATTGACATTTTTGTTCATGACCTCCTAATTGCACATCGTCTCGATGAATTGGCACATGAAAGATGTCAGTCCATCAGGGAAGAAAGTTGTTATGCTCCATGTTTCAAAATCGTGTTGTGGGCATGACCTGACAAGATCCTTGAACCGCTCAACATTGGAGGAATGTTGCATCTTCCTTTTGGGTGAAGTTCATTATCGACTTCCTGATAGTGTTTGTCTTATGGTATGGAAAGAAATTTTTTATGAACTCCATCATGTCATTCCATGTGCCAATAGATCGCGGACATAATGAGTGCAAACACGTCTTAACTTTCTCTTTCAAGGAGAAAGAAAAGAGTTTCAGCTTGACTGTGTCCTCAAACATGTTAGGAAAGTATAAAGTAGCTATCACCTTGTCAAATTCTTGCAAGTGCAAGTATGGACTTTCAGATTCAAGTCTAAGGAACTTTGGAAGGAGTTTGATAACTCTAGGCTTGATATCCATGTTTCCTGTGTTTCTTAGAAAAAAATACATGAGGGCATGCTCATCTATGCCAGTTGTAAGTAATCTTGTAAAGTACAAGGCAGGGGTGCATGGTGCACCTCATTCTCATCATGGACTTCCGCAACTCAAGGTTGCGGCTGATTCACTGGTTGATTTGTAGTCGTAACCTCAATTAACTCTGAGGATCTCAAGTGGTGTCTAATCTTGTGATGGATAAATAACCCCTTAACTAATCCTCCTTCACTTAAAAGACGTCGAGTGTTGTCACGGACCCACTTGGGCATCAAACACTCTCAGCCCCTATCAATTTTAAATTCTAACCTAAACCTAAAAGAAAGAAGGGAAATTGAAATCTAGAATTAGAAAGAGGTTACCAAATTAGAAGGTGTTATGTTAGGATCCTATAAAAGAAAAAGGAAAGTGAGTTAGTTTTTTTTTTCTTTTTTAAAAGAAATAAGGAAAGCAACCTAGTTTTTAAAAACAAAAAGGAAAGTTTCTAAAAATAGAAAATAGAAAGTTTTTAAAAAGAGAAAAAGTTATTTTCTAAAAACAAATTAGGAAAGTTCCTAAACCTAGAATTAGAGAGCAAAGTTAGTATCTAAAATTAAACATAAAAACCCTAATCTTAAAAATAGAAAATAGAAAAACCCTATTATTAAACTAATTCCAAAACTACTTAATCTTAGAAAAATGCAACTGTTAATCCCCGGCAATGGCGCCAAAAACTTGTTCAGAACCCTAAGTATAGGGTCACGATGTAGTAATAATCTCGGTAAGACCAAGGTCAAATCCACAAGGACTAATCTCGTAAGTATTCTGAAATTAACTAGAAGTAAAACTAGAAGAAGATGAAAACCTAAATCTAGAAGTGTAAGAATAATTATGAGAGATTTAATGAAAAACTTACGAAATTCAAGGGTGGGAACTAGTGTTTCCAAGGATCCACTTATAACAATCAGGGAGATCTATGCTTGATTCAATGACACAACTGGAATCAGAGTCCCATCTTATCCAATTGGAAGATATCTCAATAAGACCAATTCTGAACTTCCTTTAACCTAATTCTCAATAGATAAAAGTCATGAGAACTGAAAGTGATTCCATCACAAAACCATGCCCAAGAGACAATGACTCACAATAGGATATACCAATCTTATAAACAAAAATAAGAGAATCATGAAGATTAGAAGGGATTTCGTCATCCAACCATGCCTAAGGGACAATAGTGAACAATAGGATTTCCTAATGTTACAATCTCAATACATGAAAAGAACATACTCAAAGCTATCACAGATCTATTGTAATTTAAGTCACAACAAACCATTAAAAACTGAATGCATTTCTTAAATATCAAACTAGAATAAAAGGGAGTTTAACATAAACATAAATTAAGGTAATAGAAAATATCTCATCATACTACAAGCTTCACCTCTTAGCCCTAGCTAAGAGGTTTAGCCAACCATAGTCATGATTGGAACTAAAACCCTAGAATAAAACATGGAAAACTAAGGAAGAAAGAAGAAGAACACTTGAAGACGACTCTTCACACTTTTGCTCTACTTCTTAAACCTTAGATTATGCCCAGGGGTGCCCTAGGGACTCCTATTTATAGTTGTGCAACACCTCCTTTCACACCTCTTTAGAAAAATTCAAAAACTGCCTCAAATTTACGCACTCCATGTAACTCTGCATAACTTTACGTGATCCATTTGATGACATCAAACAACCCTTTGATGCCATCAAAGGTGTCTTTGGTATGTGCTTTTTTCGCGCTTTTATAGCTTCTTCTGGACTTCGTGACCTTCTATGTCATTGAACCTACCTTCGATGTCATCGAAGAGGCCTTCAATTGTAAGTGCTATGTTGTAAATCTAGCACTCTGTATTGTTAAATTTTGTTGTGCAAAAATACTTCAGAATGTTTGACTTATTTTGATATATGGAATCTTCACCTTTAAGTTCAAATAGATGGAAAGTTCACCTTCATTCGAAGATGAGCTTCATGTTATCTACATCGACATTTTGTGTGCTACAATTATGTATATTCAACTACAAGAACAAGTTGAAGTTCACTGAGTCCATGTACACTATCTCAAGCTCAAGTTCGAGTGCATCACATGCTCAAGCTTAAGTTCAAGCTCAAGTTCAAGCTTAAAGCTCAAGTTCAATCTCAAATACATTTGATCAAGCTTGAGTCTCAAGTCACATGCTCAAGCATCAAGTTCGAGACACAAGCTCAAGTATATGAGGTCAAGCTTCATGTGCTTCAAAGTGACCTATCTACCGAAGCGACTGATGTTTCAATTACAATACTCACATTTAAGGTATAAATGACCCTAGAAAGACCTTAGGAATAGGTCATTAACATTGTATGTTTAATTTGGGTCATAATATTTATTTTAGGCTTTTCTTCGACTAGTCCTGGTCAGTGTTCGACTAGTCCAAGCACTGGCTCAACCAGTCTATGGTTTTTCTCAACTAGTCCAGAATTTTACTCAAAAAATTGGATAATTTTTTTTATTTGGGTTAGCTTGTTAATAATCACCCATGTTAGTACACACACTCCATGTTAGCCACCCCCTACTAGAGATCCATACTAAGACCTCAAGTGTCGAAACAAGGTATCTCCACTTAGTCTGCCAGTTGAGTTATGGATCTGGGTGTAAAAGTTGGATAAGGTTGTTTGGTCTTCGACCAGTCGAGTACCCTACTCGACTGGTCGTGGAGACTTGCTTGACCAGTCGAGCAAGGCTCAACTCGAACTCCAGCAATGCTAATTTAATTCACTCGACCAGTTAAGCACTGTGCACAACTAGTCGAGTTAGCCATTCGACCATCGAGCGAGCCACTCGACTAGTCAAGAGTCTGTTTTATCTGATTGCACCAGAAAATTTAAAAATTGGTTCTGTTAGGACTAGTCGAGCCGAACTTTAGACCAGTCGAGGGAACTGAATTGCAGCTTATAAATAGAGGACATTTCTCAGATTTCTTCATCAATTCTAAGCTAATTCAAGCCATCACTCTGAGAGATTTGTCCCCACTATTGTGTGGTATTTATAATCATTTTAAATAGCTTTTTGGTTTCCTAATTTCTTGATCTCTTGATTATATTCTACTTAATATAAAGGGGATTTTGATTTAACCCTTTGTGAGATCCAAGAAATTGAGTCCAAGTAGCCTAAGGTTGGATTTAATTAAAATTCATTTAGACCTAGAACCCTTTCATTTGTGAGATTGAACATTGAACATATACGTCTACAAAGAATTGGTTCTACCAGGCTACATCGAAGAAGAATCGTCATATAAGTATATTTGATTTATTATATTGTGGTTTGTAAGAATGCCAGAAAATCTTTCATTTTGATTTTGACTGAGATAGCTAGAAAATCTCAGTGTATGGAGTTTTTAATTGTGATAGCCCATTAAAAACATAATTGTATAGGTTTTAAGGTGAACCTTAGAAAACCTTCTTTCTTAGTGAAAGTCGATATCCCGTGGGTTATGGATATTGGGAGTGAAGTAGGGTGGTTGTTTAAGAACAGTTGGTGTACAACTGAACCACTATAAGTCTCGGAGTTTGGATGATGATGATGGTGATGGTGATGTATGTGATATGCTGAATGTTGTATTTATTTTCATGTACATGTGGTGAATGTTGTAATAGCTTGATTTATTTCTTTTGTCTCTGTATCGGTTTGAGTTTTTGATACTTACCAATGTTCTAGAAATCAAGTTATCCTACCATAAGCCATTGGTTTTTGGTGTAAGGTTGTGCTTAGAACAACGTTTGTATCAACCTCTCAATATTTGTGCATTTGAGGTTGTTTTAGATTTCCGCTATTTGAGTTTATTTTCCACATTTTATTTTTATTTTGCATAGTCCTATTCACCCCCCTGCCCCTCCTCTAAGACTTGGAGCTCGCCCTTTTCAAGTGGTATTAAAGCCTAATAGCTCATTCCATTAGATTAATATCCTGAGTTAAGCGATCTCAAGTTCCTAATATGTCAAATTTTTATAACCTTTCCATCACTAGGCCACCACCATTTGATGGCTCCAATTATGCTTATTGGAAAGCCATGATGAGGATCATTTTGAGGTCTATCAATGAGAGCATGTGGCAAGCCACAGTGACTAGGTGGAACCCACCTACATCTGAAGTTCTAGGCACTGACGGAACTATGTCCATTAAAGAAACACCGTATTATATGTAGACTACTCTTCAGAAAAATGAGAGTAGTGCCAATGCTAAAGCTTTAAATGCAATCACTTGTGCACTATCACCTGATGAGTTCAAAAGAATTATATCTTGTGATAGTGCAAAACAAGCTTGGGATATCCTATAAATGACACATGAGGGTACGACTATTGTCAGAAAGTCAAAACTTCAGATCCTCACCACTAGGTTTGAGGAAATACGTATGAAAAAAAGTGAATTTTTCATGGACTTCTATACAAAATTGAATGACATAGTCAACTCTATGTGAGGTCTTAGAGATAGCATCCCAGAAAGCAAAGTTTGTACAAAGATACTGCGATCACTTCCTGAGATATTCAATTCGAAGGTGACAGCCATTCAGGAACTGAGATGGTGATGTATGTGATGTGTTGAATGTTGCATTTATTTTCATGTACATATGGTGAATATTGTAATAGCTTGATTTATTTCTTTTGCCTCTATATCGTTTGAGTTTTTGATACTTACAGATGTTCTAAAAATCAGGTTGTCCTACCATAAGCCATTGGTTTTTGGTGTAAGGTTGTCCTTAGAACAACGTTTGTATCAACCTCTCAATCTTGTGCATTTGAGGTTGTTTTAGATTTCTGCTATTTGAGTTTATTTTCCACATTTTATTTTTATTTGGCATAATCCTATTCACCCCCCCTTTAGGACTTGGAGCTCGCCCTTTTCATTGATGTCATTGAGCATTGTTCGAGGAATCAATAATGTGTCCAAAATAGTTCAGAGAGTTATTTCAATTTCTGCAATAAATTCGATGTCATCAAAGAGACCTTCGGTGTCATCGAGTAGATCTTTAATGTCATCGAGGAGTGCTTCGAGTAATAAAAAATGGTGCCTCATATGTTTAGCGCCTTTTGCCAAAATTCAACAGAAAATTCAATGTCATCGAGCAGGCCTTTGATGTCATTGAACAAATCTTCGAGTCATCGAACGAGTTCTCAAGTCATCAAAAAATGTCTTCAATTTGTCCAATGACCAACTTGATTTTTCTTCATAAATTCGATGTCATCGACCTATGTTTGATGTCATCGAATGTGTCCTTGATATCATCAAACGGTGCTCGATGACACAGTCAATGTGTATTCTGCACTTGTTCTTTCAGTTTCGTTCCTTCTTCACTTGGTTTTCTTAAATCTTGGGACCTTGAAATCTTCAATCTTTATCTCCTAAGATCCATTATTTTCCTTGGTGATATTTGAGCATCAGATCCACACTTTTAGCACCTTTTCCAATATAAGCTCTCAAATTCACCTTACAACACAAACATGAGTAAAATAGGACACTAAGCAGTATCATGTTCATAAAACCAAGATATAAATGGGGTCCAATATGCAATATTTGACCCTCAATAATTAGTCGCTTGTTATACTAATTTGTTTGACTTGGGAGAACCCCGTCACAACTGACATTGCGTATAAGCATCTTGTGTTGATTGGCTATTATCAGTTGTCCATGTTCAACTCTGGTCAATTGAACCAGCCTAGGGTGGCCGACCTAACTTAGGCCACCCCTCGGTTTGGGCGATTTATCGACTAACCGAACATCATAAGCAATTCTAAAGATCATTAAGGGCCAATAATTCAGTATCCAATCATAATGAGATTTTATATGAAGCCTAAATTTAACACACATTACTTAAGCATTTAATCAAACATATGGGCATCAATAACACAATAGTATCAATTTGGCATTTAATGAAACATGCGATCACCAATAAAATAAGTAATAGCACATGTTGCAATCAAAATTAAAATGTTAACATTTTAGCATGCACCATGCCATCTACATAAAATTGTGGTTTTCCCGCTATAAGCGAAGCTTGGAGGTATGTCTAATGTCCTATAGGGGTAAATAGGACTTTTCAAAATTTATTTAAATAATTAACATTCTCTTACTTCTAGATGCATATGTAAAGAAATCTAAGTAAGAAGAAGTGCACAAACATAGTCTATCTAGTGAAACACATCATTCATGCATTTTGTCAAACATATTTGTTGCATAAAATAAATAGATTATGTTGTTCAGCTAAACATACAAATAAAGATTCAAATCATTTACCATAATACACACGATGTATAGTGGTTCGGCTACGTGCCTACTCTACTCCGACTAACCCACTCTCTCCTAGAGTTTGTTGGATTTCACTATTCAGATGGTTTTAAATCAGATTCACCATAAAGCTTCATAACCTACACAAGGTCAACGTTTTACATCTGTTGATGACATACACAAGTTCTTATCAAGTCTTATAAAAGAACTCGAAAAGTCCAACACAAAGACAATAAAAATGTACTCTCCCATCGAAGGCTTACACAAGGACTTGTCGATTTTGGAAGTTCAAACTTTGAAACCCAAACTTAAACAAGGAATGGTTTCCAGATACAATGGACTCTTAGTACTTACCTAAAAGTAAGTGAGCCCCATTAAGCACTTTGATGAAGATATTCTTGAATAATGAAGTGTCTTTAGATCCCTTGTACTGCAATTGGATGATGATGCTTTGTTGAAGATGCCGAGGTTGTTAGGTCAAGGGTTTGGTGAATCCTAGCTATGTATTGATGGGTCTTTAAGAACTAGTTTAGGATTGCCATGGCTGAGCATTCAATGCTTGTTAGCATACAGATTTTTCAATGAAAGTGGTTACTAGAGCATCAGTGAATGCTGGAGTTTAATGTTCAATCCAAGCTTTTAATGTTCTAATGAGTGCCTTTAAGACAATGATTAAATGATGAACTCCATGAGAAAAGAGAACTTGAGAAGATGAGTATAAACTCTAGTTATTAACTTTCACAAAGCCCTCTCAATAACTCACCAAATTATTAAGAAACACCTCAAACGAATATATAGAAAATATTTGCAATGGTAAAAAAATGAACAAAAAACTGTCAGGTTCAATGTCAGTGAAGGGTCTTTATTGTCATTGAAGTGACCTTCGATGTCATCGAATGACCTTCGATGACATCATTAAAATCAGCATAATAGTTTAAAAGGTTGCTAGACAGTTTTTGTAAATATGACGATACCATCGAGTGGCCTTTGATGTCATCGAAGAGGTCCTTCGATGCCATTGCAAAATTCTGAATTTTGACAATGAGGTTGATAGATAATTTGGGGTCCAATTTCGATGACATAGAGCTGAACTTTGATGTCATCAAATGGCCCTTCGATCTCATCAAAGGCTGCTTCGATGCCATCACAAAAATCTAGAATTTAGATGATTTCTTATTGGATTGTTTGAGCATTCCTTCAATGTCGTGGAAGTTAAGTTTTATGCAATTAAAGAGTTCTTTGAGGCCATCATAAAAATCCAAATATAACTTGATTTCTTAGTGGACAAATGGTGTTCTATGCTGGATATCATCGAGCTGCCTTCGATGTCATTGAAGTCAATTTGATGGCACTTCAATGCCATCGAAGATGTCTATTTTTTTTATGTTTGTTCATTTATTCAAACATCAACCCACTTAACTTTTTTGTACAAAATAGATTTTTCTATTTGGTATTGGCCAGGTATAGGGCTATGTTTGGTGGGTTTTCTTATAGGGTTTGACGAGGTCTTGTGACTTGCCTTATCTTGAATAAGATGCCTTTAACCCTTTAAGTGTTCAATCTTATTTGTTCTTTGGAGCTCACTTGACTCTAAGATTTTTAATTCATGCTAATTGATAAACTAGGGTACTTTCATTACAAACAATAAAACATTAATTGAGACCCTCAAGGGGCGATAAATGGAAACCTAGGAATAATGGTCTACACCTTAAGAAAGAATTTCCAATTTTTAAGCTCCTAATGTTAGGAATTTGGGAAAAAATGATTCCTAAATAAGATTCAAAGGAATTAGGCAAGATTCATGCAATTCATCCTTAAAAAAACCTATATTGGGAAGTATGGTCCATTTTTTACCTTTCAATCACGAGTGGGGTGGATTTAGCAGAGGAGAATCGTCAAAGATAGGGCTTTGATTAAATGATTTAGTGAAGGAGACATGATCACACCCTCACTTATGCCTTTTCTTCTCCTTTCTCTCATTCACTCATTCTCTCTTTTCTCTAGGGCAAAAATTGGATGAGAGGATGGGTTGCCACAAATGCCCTATTTATAGCACCAAAAATGGTACAAATGACCCTAAAGCCTATGTTTTTATTATATTGCCCCATGGGAGGGTGTTTCTAACCTTTGGGGTCCACTGTGACATGTAAGGTGTCAATATAGACCATAAAATAGTTGGCCCTAGTGATGAGGTAAGACCTGTAACCTCGTGAGACCTTCCACACACTTCTACTTAAATAACAGTATGTTCCCGGTGAACCAGATTGACGAGTTTTGATCATTACCCTACTTCTATATCGCAATACCTCGAGACTTGTACCTTAGCGACCGCGTGGGTGCTACGATTCCAATGTCACGCGCCATGCCCCATTTTAACCCTTAGATTAGAAATTATAATTTTTGCACAATCTGATATGTGCCGCACAATGCACGTGGGCCCTACTTGTATAAATTCCCATGCTGTCAAATCATTCAATCTATCAACCCATCCATCAATCAAGCCATCTATTACTCACGTCACTCTCTCCCCATTAGTCAACACAAACCCATGCCATTCTCATGCAACCCACACCACTACATATGCTTAGAGTTGGGTAAAATAAACCCCTGGTGGATCTGACCCGATCAGACCTGATCCAACCCGATCATAACCGAACCGACGGTCTGGATCGGTGCAGATCAGGTAGCTCCATCCAGATTCGAAATCTTTTCGGGTTGAGTTTGGATTGGCCCTGATCCAACCTAACCCGACCCAAAAACCTGATCCGACTGGATTCGGACCGTTCCGATCCTACCCGATCCGAAGTAGCTCTTATCGATACTTCTACTTTTCCCTATGGTATGGTCCCCTTGAGCTTTAGATATGCATTAATTCTAGGTTCAACCACTAAAATGATCTGCAAAAATGAATGGACGGCGTGGATAAACCACATGCATTCAAGGTGGGCCCCAACAGATTTTACTGTGTACAATAAGAAGAGTATTTCCTAGTGTTCTGCACACAGCTATGTAGCTAGTTGTAGGCGCCTAGCTGTAGGTACGTGTCATGCCAAGACGAGCACTGACGCTCCTCGAGCTGTAAGTTGTACGAACGGTTCAAAGGAGATCAAATTATATGGCCCCACAGTGATGTATTTATTATATCTACACCGTTCATATATATTTAGAGATCATTTTAGAGCATTATCCAAAAAAATGGATCATATACAAAGATCATCTGGACCATACCACAAATAGCTACAGAGAATGATTTTCAACTTTAAACAATTCGTAAGGCCCACCATAACGTTTATTTTCCATTCAATCTGTTCATAAGGTCACAAAGGCCTAAATTAAGAGGAAAAACAAATTCGAAATTGATCCAAAACTTCTGTGAAACTCTGACCCCAAAAAGGCATTCAATGGTAGATGTTCAATCCCCACTACTTTTTCTAATGTGGTCCACTTGGTAGTCAGATCTATCTTATTTTTCATCTCAAGCCTCAAAACAAGATCGCCAAATGGATGGATGGTTTGGATATAACACATATCCCATGATTAGACCTACATGAATTGCTAACGTCAAAGTAGGCATTTCGTGCACAACGCGTTACAGGTAGCTATTGTGCATAGCATGTTCATAGCTACAGCGGCTCGAGCTCTGAGTTGTACAAACAACTTAAATGATATCAACATTACAAGGGCCCCACAATGATGTATTTATTATATCCATACCGTTTATCCATTTTCCATGATCATTTTAGATCATTTGGAAAAAAATGAATCATATCTAAAGCAACGAGGATAATGATTTTCACCATTAAAAAAGTCAATCCGAATCGCACCCAACCCGATCCGACTCGAGTTCCCTGACCAAGTCAGACTTGGTTCGGGTCAGGCCAACCGTGTGTCAGATCGGTTCGAGTCCTATGTCCCGGACTTGGTCCCGGATCGGATCAGGTTCAGATTAGCCTAGTTAAATTTTGGACCGAATCTGGTTGGACCCAATCGATCTGACTCGACCCGATGCCCACCTCTACCTATGCTAGCCATGATTCTTTTCTTCATTTTCTTCCCATTTTACCCCTCCATCTTCCTCTTCTTCCCTCGTTATCCTAAAATCTCTACCACAATAACTCCCTAACTCCCTCTCATTTTTACCATTTCCTTGTAAGAGTAGAAAGGGATTGAGAGAGAGAGAGAGAGAGAAATATTAGAAAGATTAGGGAGAAATTGAGAGAGAAAGTGAGAAAAGAAAGAAAGTTTAGAGAGAGATTAAGAGAAAAGAAAGAGAGCTTGTGAGAGTATTAGGATAGATCAAGTGAGTAAGTTAAGAGAATAGAGAAAAGTGAGATTTAAGAAGATTAGGGGTGAAGAGGAGCTTGGTAGGCCATCTGATCACCGATTCGAGACAATCCAATTGTCCATCCTTCTAAGTGAGTGCATGGGAGGGTCAAAACCCTCCCATTCTTTGGGATTTATCTATTTGGTGGGCCCATAAGGGTGGGACCCACCTTGATCATGTGTTGAGTATGTGGTGGACCCCATAATGGCAGGTGCCACCTCGATGGCCGGATCTATTTTTCTTCTTTTCCCTTTCTTTTCTTACTCTCATGATGTTATGGGACCCACAAGTGGGCCACACTATTGGAGAGCATGTCCCGCACGTGATCATAGCGTGGGACACCTTGTGTGGCATATCATGATGTTTAATTTCTATTTAAACCACTCGATTGTGTATGCACACTTGGATGGTGAAAATACACCAAAAATTGATGTGATCCAAAGCTTCTTGGCCCCACCATGAGTTGGACATTCAAATGGATGGAGTGGATTTCCTAAGTGGGCCCTACCTCACCCTTAAAACACAAAAGAGGGAGAGGGGTGGTGGCAAGGACACAATAATGTCCAGAGACATGTCTCAATCTTTGCCACTATTCACCTTCCAAAGCCACCATGTGGGCTTATCTCGTGGGCCCATCATGATGTGTGTGTGTGTATCATCCACACCATCCATCCGATTTCTCTTCTCATTTTAGGTGTTAAGCTCAAAAATGAAGCTAATCTGAATCCTAGGTGGGCCATACCACAAATACTAAGGGGTTGGGTTACTCACGTCCTTTCTTACTTTGCATGGATGCTAATTTGGAGTGAGTTTTCACTCATGGGACCGATATTAATGTATTTCTCAGATCCACACCATCCATCCATCTGTTGTCTCATTTTAGCCGTGGAGCCCAAAAATTTAGATGATCCAACCATTAGGTAGACCACACTGCAACCGATGGTGGGAGTGGGAGCACCCCTCACATCAACCATGCGAACGTGGGGTGGGGATGTCTTAACTATGGACCCCAACTTGATGTATTTGTTTAATCCATGCCGTTCACCACCTTCCCCATGTCGCTTTAGGCTAGGAGTTGAAAATAAAGACAAATTTGAGTTCCTAGTGGACCGCACCGAGGGAAACAAAGTCCCACAGTTAGAACTTTCTGAAAAGGCCAAGCTATATGTCCTAGAGGGGGGGGTGAATAGGACAGTGCCAAATTAAAACTTATAACAGCGGAATTAAAATAAATATGATAGCCAAAGTAAATCACAATGCAGTAAATTAAAATAACCTCAAAATTCAGATCTTAAGAGGTTGATACAAATGTTGTTCTAAGGACAACCTTACACCAAAAACAAAGTTTATGGTAGGACAACCTTATTTCTAGAAAGATCTTTGTATCAAGTCTCAAACCGAAGAGGAATACAATAATAAATATAAACTGAATTGAAATAACTTGTAATTAAAAATGTATTGTTCTAGGGACAGCCATACACCATAAAAATGGCAGGGCAACCTTGCTGGAACAACTTTCAAATGAAATTGAAAATCAAACTGATAAAGGAATAGCAAAAAATAAATTCTAAGCTATTACAACATTCACACAAAGCTTGAATTAAATAATTACGACATTCAACACCATACATACATCCCATAAAAGAATAATTAAAAATTAGAAGAATAAATCAATCAAACACAAGGGTTTATAGTGGTTCACTTGTGTGTTCACCAACTGTTAAACAATAGCCATAGAAAAAGCTACTCCACTCCTAATATTCTCACACAGGGGATATTAGCATTCACTAAAAATAGGTTTTCCCAGGTTCACCTAAAACCCTTACAATTGTGTCTTTGTATGTGGGCTTACACAATTAAAAAAACCCCACTTCTGAGTTTTCCTGGCTTTCCTCAGATAACCAATATAACAAGATTTTTCTAGCAAATCTTGAAAGAAACTAAAATAATAGAAAGGAATTTACAATATGTAAAATACCTGAATATCTCCTTCGTTGTAGCAGCCCGGTAGAACCAAATCAAAGTAGATGATTGAATGTCCAAGTTCAATATCCAGTACTCGATTATAATTGTTCTAATTCTAATAGATTTTAAATTAAACCAAATAGGGCTTGCCTTAATTGATTTTGATTTCAAAGAAAGGGAATAATAATTCCTCTTTATCAAATCAGATTGGAATAGCAGAAACAAAATCAATTAAATAAAGCTAAGGAAAGAGAATATTAAATAAGCACACTTAGCTTAGATGGAGCACAGAATTAACTCTCAGAAGTTCGACGAAGATTGGCTTGAAAGGATTAAGTAATTCGATAATTTCTTCTGAGATTCGTGTACTATTTATAGGTGAGAAGATCGGGTCTTCGACTGGTCTAGAGTGCTCTTCGACTAGTCGAAGCCATAACAGATATTTGAAAAATCCGGTGGGATATGCTTTGACCGTTCTATGACTGGTCGTAGGTCACCTACGACTGGTCGTAGGTTTCCTTCGACTGGTCGTAGGTCCAGAAAATCTTCGCTAGACTTCGAGTCGAAGATTGTACGACTGGTTGAAGATCAGTCGATACTATTCCTACGACTGGTCAAACAAATTCCTGGACTAGTCGAAGGCTAACAGATTTTATCCGGAATTTGTAACAAACTCACGACTGGTCGAGGAATTTCTTAGACTGGTCGAAGCAAGTCTAGGACTAGTCGAAGAAGGCCTAGGACTAGTTGAAGAACAGACCAATCACATGTAAAATAAACATCCGGTTTATGTATCCGAAATGACCTACTTCTAAGGTCAACCTATGGTCAATCAAACCTCAACCATGAAGTATGGACATTGAAACATTCGGAACTTGAGACCTTGAAGTATGAGCCTTGAAGTCTTGATGTAGATCAAACCTTGATGTAGCTTAATCTTGAAAGTGTACAAACTGCCTTGAACACTTCTTGAAGTCTTGCAGCTTGAGTCTTGTCTTGTGAGCAGTTCTTTCATTCAAGATTGATCCTTGTACTTGTGAGCAGTTCTTTCATTCAAGATTGATCCTTGTACTTGTGAGCTTTGCTTAATGTGAGCTTAGCTTGTTCATGAATGTTGATCCTTGAGAGAGCTTCACTTAAGCAAGTTATATATAACATAACATTGATTTTGGCACCACAAATTTGACAACAGACAGGGATAAAAACTATAGCACTTACACTTTCTAAGGCCTACTGTTTCATGTATAGGTGGTGGACCTACCCATCATTAGACTCTTTTGGTTCATTGAGAGCTGGTTGAAATAATGGACGGAATGGATTATCCACTAGCGGACCCCACATAGTAGGAAAAAAAAGATATAAAGGAAGAAAGAAAAATAACAAAAAAGATGTGCCCAGTGACGTGAGGGGCAGAAGACCATTTGGGCTGCACTCACATGTGTACCCCACCATGATGAATTTGTTTAACCCACACCATTCACCTTCTCCACGTAATTTTAGGCCATGTGCTAAATGTTGAGGCAAATCTGAGTCTCGAGTGGGCCATACTAAGGGGAACAATGCCCATCTGTCGATACACTCTAAGGCTTGCTTTGGAGTCCCTGGTCATCCAAACCAGTCCTAATCAGAGTCTATTTGACCTCATTCGAGGTGGCCAAGATGGTGAATGGATTAAATACTCCACTTGGGGCCCACATTAATAGTGTATGCAAAGCATACAACGAATATAATAATAACATGAAAAATACATGAATGCCATGCACGTGGGCGTTAACCCATTCCAATTTTGGGTCTCACAGGTGGGACCTTGTTCTGATTTTTATGTTGAATCCATACCATCCACCGTCTTAGCAAGATCATTTTAGGCCATGGGCTAAAAGATGAGACAGATTCGGGTCTCGAGTGGGCCGTAATGAGGGAAACAAACCATTGCTGTTAAAATCTTCCAAGGCCTACTGTGGAGCCCCTATTTGTCCAAATCAACCCAAATTAGAGCCCATTAGACCCGCTCGAGATGGACTATGCGGTGAACGAAACAGAAAATCCATGTAGGGCCCACGCTGATGGTTCTTAGATTAAAAAAAAAGAGAAACAAAGGAAAATGGAAGGTGTCACTGGGCTTTATTACCCAGTGACGTGAGGGAGGAAGCATCCTTGGGTTGCCCCCACACATGGGACCCTACATGATGTATGTATCATATCCACTCTGTTAATCTGTCTCATCATATCATGTTAGGCCATGGGCGCAAAACTCAGGTTGATCCAGATCTCAAGTGGGTCATACCATAGGGTAATATGGGGCTAGAAACCTCTTAGACTTTGGGATTTCTTGGTTTTGTGATCCCTTGGACTTGGGAATCCCTGGAATCGAAACCCCTTAAGTCTTTGGTTATATTTAACATCTTTGATTCAAATCATTAAATTAGTTGGTCTGTGAATGTTAAAACTATGGTTTTATTAAATCCATTTAAGCACATACTTTACCTAAACTGATGAAGTCCCAAGACTCAAATAGGCAATGAGCATAAGATCACGCCCTAGTGACTAACCAATGATCTGTCACCATCTATTTACGTTAGTCATGATCAGACGGTGTAGATCATTCTACTAAAGTAATTATAGTGATGTCATTGATAATCCGATTATTTTGGGACATCATTAGTGGGCCATATGCCCAAATGGATTGATAGCCTAGTGTCACACGTGTTGTACATGTGGGTGTCCATCCGGGTCACTCCCAGTTGACCCCACCTTGTTATATATATATGTATGTATGTATGTATATTCTATTCATGCCTTTTAGGCTACATGAGAAGCTAATGTTAGTCTAACGTGGGCCATACCACATAGACTTCTATATTTCTAGTGGGGCATGTCGTTCAGTTCTCACTCTCTGTATATGATGTGTCGATTAAGGCCAATTATTATCTAATATGTCTGATAACATGCTAGTGTACTTCGCCTAGTAGGACACACTAAGAACATGCTTACTATAATGATATCATGCCCAAACATATGCCTATACACATCATTTGTATGCATGTTGTGGGTGGTGATTGATCATAACATATGTCATTGGGCTAAGATACTTAGGGGACTCCATATGACATAGGGTTGACCCACATGATCGTGCTACACGCATAGGTTTGATGCATGACTTGGACGGTATGAGTCATGCATTTCACATCTTGTATGTCATGATCGCTTTATGCCCTAGCGACATCAAGGCTATGGCCTCCACAGGCATATCGTGGATGGTTAGATTGAATACCAAAAATATCTGTTATAGCATTAGGGCGCCATGGATGTCCTTGGGCGAAAGGCCTTAAACCCTTGTGGTACCAGTAGGATGCTTCAACGTCGAGACTGAGTGGATAACATGAGTGCCCGAGTGTCGAATACCAATAGGCCGCATCTCCCACTATGTCGTGATCAGTTGAAAAGGGGTGTGACCTTATCCACCCGAGGGTAGGGGGATGTAATATAGGTTAAGTTTGATCAGCTCGTAAATGGGTTCGCTATCGACAAGCCAGGTGGGCATTGGCATACCACTGGCAAGGTTGGCAGTGAGGTCTCTTCTACTCACTTGGTCCTGCATGCGATGGGGCGGTAGCTAGTGTTGGAGTGTATTAGACCTCGATGATGTTTCCAGTGATGAACCATACTGATACGTGGACTAGTTGAGGATTGATGTGCTTTCATTGCATCTCGAGCATATGACATTCGGCTATATAGGTCTGCATTGCACTGCCTTGGTATGGCTAACATCATTTATAGACTTGCCAATTTAGCCTTCCATCATTTCCACTTACTTTGACATATGTATGCATGGCACATGCATTGCGCACACACGCTCGCACTCTCTAAGCTTCAAGTAAGCTTATGGACATTCGTTATGTGCAGGTTATGCTAGACCATAGCAGCATTGAGGCAGGAACATGTGCCCGATCTTTTGGAATTTTGTTATATGATGTATTTCCCTTTCAGAATTGTACTCAAATATTATATTAGTGGATATGTGATGATGTTTTGGTGACTTGGGTACACATATGATTATGCTCCTTTACAAAAACATCACCTTGAAAATCTTCCTTGTAGGATTCCTAGGATCGGAACCTGCTGCATGGGAGCTGGGAACCAAGAATGGGGTACTATGGATGCTGTCGGCATCGGATTTGGTGGCCAGGAATTTTGTGAGCTCGATTCCCGAGTTTGGGGCATGACAGTTGTTGGTATCAAAGCATAACTTGAGAATACATGAGGATAACATCACATATCTGCTAGTGGTCTTAGAATAACTACCCTTCACTGTATGATTGTTGTGAACTTAGAATGATTAGGTCCCCAAGCTTAAATACTTAGAAACTCACGTTAGTATCCATTTTCAAGCTTAGTTTAAAATAGGATTCACTGATGCAAACTTAGAAACCTTCTAATATACCTCCCTAACATATGTACATTCGAGAGTACTTAAGGCTAAAAGGTCCCTTGTTCATTCCTGTAGGACATGTCACCCAAGAGGCTGAGGAGAGGCGCTTATAGATCCCAAATAGGTGCAGCCCTAGCTGTATTAGTGAGTGATGACCAACTTTAGTAGATGTTGCATGCGATGACCACTATACTACATAGGCAGGGTAGGCGACCCAGTGATACGTTAGTCCAGACTGAGCAGGAGAGCGCGAGGTCCCTTTTGCGTGACTTTAGACGGCTCGACCCCATGTTTCCAGGGCGAGCCTGATTCGACGACAGTGGAGTGATGGAGATCAGAGGTAGAGAATATCTTCGACACGATGAGGTGTATGACAAGCAGTGGGTCCCTTTGGTAGTATTCCTTCTGCAGGGTGAGGCCGAGCATTGGTGGGTGTTGGTTACCTGAGCTATAGGAGTTGATTTTGAGTGGACATGGGAAGACTTTGTAGACCGATTCAATTGGAAGTTCTTCCCTGACCATGTTCGACAGCATCACGCGTTAGAGTTTGAGACTCTGGTCTAGAGAGACATGACTGTGTCTCAATACGAGGCTCGATTTGTTAAGCTATCTTGATTCACACCATATCTTATAGATGAGGAGGGGTGGAGGGCCTGTCGTTTTGAGGGCGGCTTGCACCTTAGCCTTCAGAGTCATGTCATTGGACATAAGCTCCCGTGGTTTGAGGAGGTTAAAGAGGGCCCAGATCTATGAGGTGAAGTAGACCGATGTACAGCGGATCCGCAATCAGGGAGGAGACCGAAAGAGGAAGGCCCCCTCTGGTAGCTCCCAACAGCAGCAACTTCGACCACTGTAGAGGTGCACGACCCGTCCATCCTTTTGAGTACCAGTAGCATCCTTAGCACCACCACAAAGATAGTTCTCAAGTGTTTTCTATAGATGTGGTGGAACGAGGCATTGTAGGCATGAGTGTCCCCACCAAAGTAGCAGCTGAGAGCACCTCATCACCCTCTACAATAGCAGGAGTGACAGTAGTATCCACTGCCGAGACCCCATCAGCAACAGCGGCAACCGCATCAACCACTGAGACCTCCCCCATAGTAGCATAAGTAGCAGTACATGCCGCCACAACAGTATTACCGACAAAACAGAGGGGACATGCACCTCCCCACCAGGCCCAAGGTAGGTTTTATAAAGCCAAGCAGGATCCTCAGGCATCAGGAGGAGTCATCGAGGGTACACTCCTTGTTTCCTCATGCATAACACATGTTTTGTTTGATACTGGTGCATCGCATTCATTTGTATCTGAGGATTTTTGTTGATCGTCTGGTTTGTCGCTAGAGTCTGCAAGTGAAAGTCTGTCAGTGTCGACTCCTTTAGGGAAGACTGCAGTATTAGGTTGGTTTTGCTCATCTTGCCCCGTTCTAGTAGGGGAGACCTTTTTGCCGACTGACTTGTTTACCTTACCGATGTCCGAATTCGATATTATCTTGGGCATGGATTAGCTTATCGAGTATCATGCCATATTAGACTGCTTCGCAAGGACTATCACATTTTATATAACCGGTGTGTCACAGTTTTAGTTTGTAGCCGAGCCCAGAGGTGAGCAGCTCTTTTGCCTTATTTCATGTGTTATAGAGGAGCCAGTTGTCTTGAGCATCGACCAGCTACCAGTCATTTGTAATTTTCTGGATGTGTTTTAAGAGATTCTGGAGTTGCCACCTCGTTGACATATTGAGTTCCAAATTGATCTCGTGCCTGGTACCATGCCTATTTCAAAGGCCGTGTATCATATAACACCATTGGAGTTGAGGGAACTGCAAAAATAGTTGGATGAGTTACGCGAGTTGGGCTTTATCCGTCTGAGCAGTTCACCGTGAGGAGCGCCGGTACTCTTCGTGAAAAAGAAGGATGGCTCGTTGAGGGTTTGCATGGATTACTACGAGCTCAACAAGGTCACGATTAAGAATAAGTACCCGCTTCCGAGGATTGATGATTTGTTGACCAGCTGCTAGAGGCGCAGTTCTTTTCGAAGATAGACATGCGGTCCAGTTATCATAAAGTTTGTATCCTGGAGAAGGATATCCCGAAGACAGCATTTAAGACACTCACGGTCATTTTGAGTTTCATGTCATGTCCTTTGAACTAAACAATATGCCTGTAGTGTTTATGCAGCTGATGAGTGAGGTCATTTGCCTCTATCTTAATCAGTTTGTTGTAGTATTCATCGATGACATGTTGATATATTCGAAGACCTGTGGGAGTATGAGTAGCATTTGGAGATCACCTTGCAGACCCTTCGTGCACACCAGCTTTATCAAAGATTGAGAAGTGCAAGTTCTGACAGGAGGAGTGAAGTTCCTGGGTCACGTGGTGATGAGGCAGGGTGTAGTAGTAGACCCTTTAAAGATTGATGCCATGCGTCAGTGGGTTCAGCCCACGAACGCATCTGCAATTTATAGTTTCCTTAGGTTAACAAACTACTATCGACGTTTTATTAAGGGATTCTCCTGTATTGCAACCCCATTGACCAAGTTGACCCGGAAGGGCGGTGAGTTCATTTGGAGTGATCCATGTGTACGAGCATTCGCAGAGCTAAAGGAGCGTCTTATGTCTATGCTAGTCCTCACTCTTCCCTCTGGGAGTGAAGGATTCATGATTTTTATAGATGCTTCGCATATTAGTTTGGGTGCTATCCTGATGCAACACGGGAAGCCTATGGTCTTCGCGTCTTGCCAGCTCATGGTTCATGAGCAGAACTACCCCACGCATAATCTGGAGTTGGCTGTAGTTGTCTTTGCACTGAAAGTGTGAAGGCAATAACTTTATGAGGTTAGGTTTGAGCTCTTCTCTGACCATAAGAGCTTGAAGTATCTCTTCTCGCAATCTGAGTTGAACATGAGATAGAGGTGATGGAGCTCCTAAAGGACTATGATTTTCATCTTCAGTACCACCCCGGCAAGTCTAACGTGGTGGGGGATACCCTTAGCCATCAGCCACGGGGCTTGGTGGTACACATGATGTTCCAAGAGTGAAGAATGCTTGAGGATGTTGCTGAGTATGACTTCAAGTTAAGTCTACAATCCTCTATCGTTCAGTTATCGAGCTTGTTGATTCAACCCTCTCTTGTCGCAAGGGTGATCGAGGCTCAACATGCAGACCAGATGTTGTAGGATTACCGAGCAGAGGCTGCATCTAAGGGCCAATTGGATTGGCAGATTGGGTCTAATGGTGGACTTACATTTTAGCGGTCGATTGTGTGTTCTAGATATTCCAGAGTTGTGTAGAGATCTTATGACCGAGGCACACCGATCGAGGTTTACTATTCACCCTGGCTCCAATAAGATGTATCACGATATAAGGAGGCAGTATATTTGGGCAACGATGAAGCGCTATATCGTTAGTTTTGTAGCCGAGTGTGACACCTTCTAGCGTATCAAGGCCAATCATCAGAGGCCTCCAAATCCCTTACAGTTGTAAGGCCCGTATCATAGTCCGTACCATTCCATATGCTTTCGCGGTCCTCCTTGTCAAATTTTGGCAACCCTTGACCTATATCCGATGTTTGCGCTTGATCCTAAGTCGAGTCCTACATACCAAAGTTGGCTCGACCCAAAACTTATACCTTCGCGACCACGCCGTCGCCACAGTTTCAACACCGCGTCTCACGCGATAATGCAATACCCAAGCTAGAAGATGTGGACCCGTGTTCATTCCGAAGAAACGCCACGCGTTGTGAATTCTGAGAGAATCTCTACAACATGTCCAATCAATCAAGTCAAGTACACCCTCCATACCTAATGCCACCTCACCTTATCACAAGTACAAACACCCATTACATCTTTTTCCCAAAGTCAACAATCTCTCTCTCTCCCCACCCATTCCACCTTTACACAAATATCAACCTAACCCATGCTTTCCCATTCCCATCCCTTACAACAACCACTCCATCCATCCCTTTTTCATCCATCATATCTCTCTCTCTCTCTCTCTCTCTCTCTCTCTCTCTCTCTCTTTCTCTCATTTCTATCTTCTCTCTCCAACCCCAAGAGCAAACACCCAACGTCCAAGCTCTCTCCCAAATCCAAGTGTGGCCCATTTTCCTACCCTCTCATCTCCCATCTCAACCTTTCAATCTCCATCAACCTCCATCAAAATTAAAGGCAAGGAGCCTAGGAGTCCAAGGAGCTAAAGAAGGAGGCCTAAAGTGGGTGATCCATCGTTGATTCTTTTGTTTTAAGGGCCCACTTTTTGTGGGACCCACTTGATGTATGAATTGTATAAGGGAGGGCCCAATAGTGGCGAGGTCCCTCCCCTTCACGTTTTCTCTCTCTCTCTCTCTCTCCCTCTTTTTCTCTCTCCTTTGTTTGTGATGTTGTGGCCCAACTGTTGATGCTTGATATTCAAACCATCCATCCACAACTGGTGGGTCCCACAAGTGTGGACCCACCTGAAATCATAGTGGCTGGAGTAGATCTGATGATCAGGTGGAGCACCTCACACCCAGCTAGATTGACGTCAGCAAGTTTTGTTGATCCCACCGTGGAGTTTGTTATATCTTACACCATCCATCCATTTATTTTGTAGGTGTGTGGGGCCTACCCCACACGTGTTGCACTTTGGGATGGGACCCACCTTGACATTTGCATCTAAGCATCCAAACTGTTCGGTAGATGGTCGTCCAGCCCCTAGACGTTGCAACATCTTTAAAAAATATAATAATATATGTTGGGGGTGGGCACCATGTGGGACCCACCCACCTTAGCAGCTAACCTACTGCTGTGGGATGGAGGAATCCACACCGTCCGTCTCCTTGGTGGGAACCCCATGGTGCAGTGTTGTAGCTTCACTATCCGTGTAGTGGCCCACCTTAATGTCTGTGTTTTATCACCATCCACTGTTATCACCACTGTTATTTTTAGTATGGTCCAGATGATCTTTTGATATGATTCATTTGTTTGGGTAATGCTCTAAAATGATCTCTATAGATGGATGAATGGTGTAACTGAAATGGCCCATTGATACGGCCGATTTGATGTATTTGGGGCCCACTTGATGAGGCCCAAATGAGATGTGTTTGGGGCCCATTTGATGTATATGGGCCCATTGGTGTGGCCCATTTGATGTATATGGGCCCATTAGTGCAACCCATATGATGTGGCCCACTTGATGCATGTTGGCCCATTGGAGCGGCCCACATGATGTGGCCCACTTAATGTATATGAGGCCCATTGAGACGTATTTGAGGCCCATGGGTTGAGGCCCAACGTAATGCATATAAGGACCATGAGTGGGCCCAACGAGACGTATGTGAGGCCTTTGTGTGGGCCGAATGTGATTCATATGAAGCCCATTGCGATGTGAGATTTCACCATGATGTATGTAATGATGTTTTTAGTGGCCATGCCTTAGGAGCAATGATGGTTTGATGTCCACATTGTAAAAACAATGATGGTTAAATGTCCACATTGTAACTCTCCCTAGGGCCCATTGTTAGACCCATACTTGTAGTGTGTAGACCGTATAGGCCCATCTTCGTTGTGAGTAGAATCAATCACCATATAAAATACTTAGTATAGTTTTATGATTGATGCTCATATGCATCATATGTATGCTTAATATGAGGAGTGACTGATCATAGCATATGCCTTCAGGCAGATTGTTGATGGGCTCCCTAATAGGCCGAGTTGCCCTACATGAGCACGCGGTACGCGTAGGATTGCTACATGACTGGTAGTGTGATTCATGCACTTCACATTTGTATGACATGATTACTATATGCCCTAGCGACATCAGGGTTGTGTCCTCTATAGGCACATCGTGGATGGCAGGATCGGATACTGAAAATATTATTACTAGCATTGGGGAGTCATAGATGTCCTTGGGTGAAAATCCCTAAATCCGATGGTACCAGGGGATAACTCCAATGTTGAGACTGAGTGGATACATGAGCGCACGAGGGCCAAATCCAGGAGGCTGTGCCTCCCACTATGTCATGGTCGGTTGGAAAGGGGTGTGGCCTTACCTGCCTGAGGGTAGGGGGCATTGCTAGGATGAGTATGACCAGCTCGTAAATGGGTTCATTATCAACTTACAGGATAGGTATTGGCAGACTATTGGCCAGGCAGATAGTGAGGTTTCTTACGCTCACTTGGACTGCGTGTGTGAGAAAGGGGAAGTGTCATTTGAAGTGTACTAAATGCAAGTGATTATCCAAACTGAGAACTGTACTGATATTTGATGCTTTAGTGATGAGCTGCATTGATATGTGGACTCGGATGAGGATTGGCATGCTTGAGTTGTATCTCACATCGCATGGTCTTGATATGGATGATAGTAGTCATATCTTGCACCATATAACCTTGGTACGGTTGATTGTATTCATGTACTTATCTGCATGATTCCACATTACTTTGATATTACATTCTGAGCACATTCATATTACGCACATACTTACACCACCCTCTAAGCTTTTTATAAGCTTATACATGATTGATGCGTGCAGGTGTCGCCAGGACATAGCCATAGCTTCACCGCAGTAGGAGCGTGCAGTCGAGCTTCAAGAGTTTTCTGTTATTATTATCTTATATTTTCCTTTATACACATTGTACCTTAAAGTTTTTTTATCATAGTGGATTTTGTGATGGTATTCTTGTGGTTATTGGTTGTGGGTTATACGTATTATGAATTAAAATCATGTTTGAAATCCTCCTTGTAGAATCCCAGGATCGGAACCTGGTGTATGGGTGTCGGGATCTGAGAAAAGGGTACTATGGAGGCTTTCGGCACCGGATTTGGCGATCGAGAATTTTGTGAGCCCGGTTTCCAAGTTTAAAGCATGAAAGAAGTTAGTATTAAAGCATAACTTGGGAATAACTAAGAACAACATCACATGTTTGCTATGAGTTTAAGACAATTAGGTCCTGAATATGTAAGATCTCGATTTAGACCTCTAGCGTGCATGCATTTGAGAGATTCTCAGGGTTAATTGGCGTCCTCGTTCTTCCCTATAGGACAAGCCGCCGAAGAGAGTGACCAGAGCGACTCCAGCTTTACCACCTACGACCCCCCGCTTCACCCGCAGAGATCCCTGCTCCCCAGCCTGATGATGTCATTCCTTCACCTGAGACCGGTGCGCATCCAACTGTACCTGTGAGTACCTCCCAGTTACAATAGATGTTGCAGGCTGTGACGGCTGTGCTTCAGGGATAGGGCAGGCACCCTCTTGTTTCCCTTGCCCAGGAAGAGCAAGAGCACACGAGCGCTCTTCTTTGAGAGTTCAGACAGCTAGATCCTTTACGTTTCCAGGGCGAGTCAGATCTGACTACAGTCGAGAGGTAGCGCTTTGATGTAGAGAAGATTTTTGATACTATGGTGTGTACGACCCAACAACGAGTCCGGTTGACAGTATTTCTTCTCTAGGGTGAGACCGAGCACTGGTCTGGAGATGGGCTCGGCTTTGTCTGGTCATGGGAGGATTTCGTAGACTGATTCGAGCAACAGTACTTCCCCGACCACATCCGTCTGCAGCGAGCGTTAGAGTTCAAGACCTTGGTGCAGGGAGACTTGTCTGTGACATAGTACGCGGCTCGTTTCAAGAACAGCTTACGTTACGGTCTTCGAGGCCGTGTTATTGGGCATGAGCTCTCGACTTTTCAGGCGGTAGTATGGAGGGCTCAGATTTATGAGACTGAGTGGGCTAGCATGTAAAGCGATCGAGATCAGAGGAGAGGATGGAAGAGGTAGGCCCCCTCCAGTAGCTTCTAGTAGTACGACGGCCACAGAGGCACAGGAGCCACCCATCTGGTAGAGCGCTAGCAGCACCAGCAGCACCTCCAATGCCACCTAAGCAGCCATTTATAAGGACTTGTTATGGGTGTGGTTGGACAGGGCACTACCTGTATGAGTGCCCCTGCCCTCATCTGCAGCAGCCGAGAGGGCCATAGCAGCCTCCATCGCAGCAGCGACCCCATCAGCAGTGACAGCAGCCACCTCAGTCGCCGAGGCCCCAGCAGCAGCAGAGACAGCAATACAGGCTGCCACAGAGGTAGTAGCAGTAGCAGCAGAAGGGACCTCAGAGGGGATAGGCACCTCCCCAGCCAGCTTAGACTAGGTTCTACGTGACTCAGCAGGATCCGCAGTTATCGAGGAGTCATTGAGGGTATTCTTTCTGTCTCTACATGTATCACATGTGTACTATTTGATTCCAGTGTATCTCATTCATTCATGTCTGAGGATTTTTATCATTCGACTGTATTGCTGACAGAGTATGCTCGCAAGGGGTTGACCATATCGACACCCTTAGGGAAGACTACAGTGTTAGGCCATTTTTGTTCGTCCTGCCCTGTTCTTGTTGGTGATATCTTTTTGTCCACTGATTTATTTGTGCTACTGATGTCAGATTTTGACGTCATCCTGGGCATGGATTGGCTTATTGAGTATCATGCTATCTTGGACCATTCCGCGAGGATAGTTACATTCTGTATACCAGGCTTGCCACAGTTCCAGTTCATTTCGGATCCCCAAGGAGAGTCATTGTCTTGTCTCATGTCATGTGCAGTTGAGGAGCCCATTACCTTGTGTATCGATTAATTTCCTGTGGTCTGCAATTTTCTCATTGTATTTCAGGAGATTTCGAGATTGTCGCCACGCCGGCATATTGATCTCGTGTCCGGTACCGCGCTTATTTCGAAGGCCCCGTATTGTATGACACTGATGAAGTTGAGGGAGCTGCAGCGTCAGTTGGATGAGTTGTATGTGTTGGGATTCATTCGTCTGAGCAGTTTACCTTGGGGACCGCCAGTACTCTTCATCAGGAAGAAGGATATCTTATTGAGGCTCTACGTAGATTATCACGAGCTCAACCGATTCACGATTAAGAACAAGTATCCGCTCCCGAGGATAGACGAATTATTTGATCAGTTGCAGGGTGCACAGTTCTTTTCGAAGATTGACCTACATTTCAGTTATCATCAGATTCAGGTTTAAGAGGAGGGTATCCTAAAGACAGCTTTCAGAACGCGTTATGGTCATTTTGAGTTTTAGGTCATGTCCTTCGGACTGACCAATGTGCCCGCGGTATTCATGCAGTTGATGAACGAAGTCTTCTGTCTGTATCTTGATCAGTTTGTTGTGGTATTCATAGACAACATTCTGATCTATTCGAGGACCCATGAGGAGCATGAGCAGCATTTGGAGATTGCGTTGCAGACCCTCCGTGCCCACCAGTTGTATGCAAAGCTGGAGAAGTGTGAGTTTTGGCAGGAGGAGGTGAGGTTCCTCGGTCACGTGGTGATGAGGGAGGGTGTCGTAGTGGACTCCTCAAAGGTTGTGGCAGTGCGTCAATGGGACTAGCCCACGAGCACATCTGAGATCCATAGTTTTCTTGGTTGGTAGGCTACTATCGGCATTTCATTAAGGGCTTCTCCCGTATCACAGCCCCATTGACCAGGTTGACTCGGAAGGGTGCAGAGTTTATTTGGAGCGACGCCTGTAAGCGAGCCTTTATAGATCTTAAAGACCACCTCACTTCTACTCCTGTCCTCACTCTTCCCTCTGGGAGTGATGGATTTATTGTATTCATTGATGCTTCACATATTGGCTTGGGTGTTGTCTTAATGTAGCACGAGAGACCAATGGCTTATGCGTCCCGTCAGCTCAAGGTCCATGAGCTGAACTACCCTACGCATGATTTGGAGCTGGCAGTAGTCATCTTCGCACTGAAGGTGTGGAGGCACCATCTCTAGGAGTTAGGTTCGTGCTCTTCTCCGACCACAAGAGCTTGAAGTACCTATTCTCTCAATCCGAGCTAAACATGAGGTAGAGGCGTTAGATGGAGCTCCTAAAGGACTATGATCTTGATCTCCAGTACCACCCAGGTAAGGCAAACGTGGTGGCAGATGCCTTTAGCCGTCAATCACGAGGCCTGGTGGCACATATGATGATTCAGGAGTGGAGGATGCTTCATGATGTGGAAGCATATGATTTTGAGTTTGGTTTGTAGTCTTCTATCGTGCAGTTATCAAGTCTATTGATTTAACCCTCTCTTGTCGCAAGGGTGATCGATATTCATTAGGCTGATGAGTCATTGAAGAGTTATAGGGCTGAGGCGGCATCTAAGAGTCAGACAGATTGACAGATTAATTCTGATGGTAGACTTTGCTTTAGAGGTCGATTATGTGCCCTAGATATTCCTAAGTTACGTAGAGATCTTATGGCCGAGGCACATCGATCATGGTCTTCTATCCACCTTGGCTCGACGAAGATGTACCGTGACATGAGATGACAGTATTTTTAAGTGGGGATGAAGCACCAGATCACTAGTTTTGTGGCTGAATGTGACACATGCCAGCATGTTAAGGTCGATCATCAGAGACCCCCTGGTCCATTACAGCCGTTGAGTGTCCTGATGTGGAAATAGGAGCACGTATCGACAGAATTCATTATGGGCTTACCGAGGACTCAACGCGGTCATGACGACATCTGGGTTGTTGTGGATCGCCTGATGAAGTCAGCACATTTCCTTACGATTTGTGAGATTTGGTCTATGGATCGACTTGTGAAGTTATTCATTGAGGAGATTGTGTGACTGCATGACATTCCAGTCTCTTTCATTTTTGACCGAGACCCAAGGTTCACGTCTCAGTTTTGGAAGAGATTTCAGAGAGTGATGGGGACTATTTTATAGCTTAGCATCGTGTACCAACCATAGACCAGTGGCCAGACTGAGAGGGTCAACCAGATCCTTGAGGATATGCTTCGGGCCTACATGATTAACTTCGGGGGTAGCTGGGATGAGCATCTGCGATTGGCTAAGTTCACATACAACAACAGTTATCAGGCAACTAGTGGCATGACTCCTTTTAAGGCATTATATGGTAGACCGTACAAATCTTGTAGTTGTTGGACCGAGGTCGGAGAGCAGCGTCTCTTAAGTCCTAAGCTTGTGCAGTAGATGTCAGAGGCTATCGATATTATCAGGCAGAGGATGCACACAGCTCAGAGCTGGCAGAAGAGTTTTACTGATTGTCGTCGTCGTCCCTTAGAGTTCATTGTTGGGGATAGTATGTATCTCAAGGTCTCGCCCATGAAGGGCGTAGTTTAATTTGGAGTGAAGGGCAAGCTTGCCCTGAGATTCATTGGACCTTTCGAGATCATTGAGCACATTGGCGTCGTGGCCTAACGGCTTGCCTTGCCATCTCAGTTGTCTAGTGTCCACAATGTTTTTCATATATCTATGCTGATGAGGTGTGGGTCAGACATCGTTCCTATTATTGATTGGCAGCCAATGGAGGTTCGTGATGACGCTTCTTATATTGAGCAGCCAGTTCGTATCCTCGATCAGAAGGAGTAGGTCATCCGAACCAAGGTTATCCCTTTGGTGAAGGTTAAGTGGAGTCACCATTCTGTTGATGAGGCATCTTGGGAGCACGAGGTCGAGATTCGAGAGTGCTGCCCCCATCTTTTTGATGATTGATTATATGTTATATCTTGTATGATGTCTCTAATTTTATATGATGATGCTATGTTTCCTCTTCCTTATGAGTTATGTCTACTTACGATGATTGTGTAAATTTTGAGGACAAAATTTTTATTAGTAGGGGAGAGCTGTAAGGCCCGTACCATTTCATAGGCTTTCACACTCCACCCGGTCAAATTTCGGCAACCCTCAACCTGTATCCGACGTTTGTACGCGATCCTAAGCCAAATCCTGCATACCAAAGTCGGCTCGACCCTAAACTTGTACCCTTACAACTGTACCATCCCCATGGTTCCAACGCAGCGTCTCAGGCACCGATACGATACCCAGGATAGGAGATGTGGGCCAGCATTCATTTTGAAGAAACGTCATGTGTTGCGAATTCCGAGAGAATCTCTATAACATGTCTCATCAATTAAGTCAAGTACACCCTTCATACCCAATGCCACCTCACCTTACCACAAGTATAAGCAACCATTACCTCAAAGTCAACTCTCTCTCTCTCTCCACCCATCCCATGCTTTCCCATTCCCATCCCTTACAACAACCACTCCATCCATCCTTTTTTTCATCTATCATTTCTCTCTCTCTCTCTCTCTCTCTCTCATTTCTATCTTCACTCTCCAACCCCAAGAGCAAACACCCAACGTCCAAGCTCTCTCCCAAATCCAAGTGTGGCCCATTTTCTTACCCTCTCATCTCCCATCTCAACCTTCCACTCTCCATCAACCTCCATTACAATTGAAGGCAAGGAGCCCAGGAGTCCAAGGAGCTAAAGAAGGAGGACTAAAGTGGGTGATCCGCCATTGATTCTTTTGTTTAAATGGCCCACTTATTGTGGGACCCAGTTGATGTATGAATTGTACAAGGGAGGGCCCAATAGTGGCGAGGTCCCTCCCCTTCACATTTTTCTCTCTCCCTTCCTCTTTCTCTCTCTCCTTTTTTTGTGATGTTGTGGCCCACCCATTGATGGATTATATTCAAACCATCCATCCACAGCTGGTGGGTCCCACACGTGTGGACCCACCTGAAATCAGAGTGGTTGGAGCAGATCTGATGATCAGGTGGAGCACCTTACACCCAGCTGGATTGACGTCAGCAAGTTTTACTGATCCCACCGTGGAGTGTGTTATATCTTACACCATCCATCCATTTTTTTGTAGGTGTGTGGGGCCCACCCCACACGTGCTGCACGTGTGGGATGGGACCCACCTTGACGTTTGCATCTAAACGTCCAAACCGTTCGGTAGACAGTCATCTTGCCCCTAGACGTTGCAGCATCTTAAAAAATATATAAATATAATAATATATTTGGGGGTGGGCACTACGTGGGACCTACCCACCTTGGTAGGTAACCCAATGCTGTGGGCTAGAGAAATCCACACCGTCCATCTCCGTAGTGGGACCCATCTTAAATGTATGTTTTTCATCTGCACCGTCCATCTGGACAGTGCCATGTAGGGCCCCACCATGGTGTAGTGTTTTAGCTTCACTGTCCGTGTAGTGGCTCGCCTTAACATTTCTGTTTTATCACCGTCCACCCTGCTCATGGTCTGGACCCTAGCCATAAAAAATAACACACACACACACACACACACCATATATGTATGTATGTGGTGGGCCCCATGTGGGACCCACCTATTAGACGGATTGGTTGGTGTCCCTCACACCAGCTATATCACTAAGGTATTAACATCGGCAAATTCTGTGGTCCCCACTACGGTATGTGTTATATTAGGGTCGTCCATCTATTGGACGGCCAGCAGCCCCACCATGATGGATGTGTTCTATCTAAACCATCCATCCATTTGGCAAGTTCATCTTAAGGCTTGGTACAGGAAAATGAGGCAGGTCTATTAGGTGGACCACACTGCAGAAAACAGTAGAGAGATGAACGCCTACCCTTGAAACCCTTTTGGGTATACAGAAGTTTGGGATCAAAATGATATTTGTTTTTCCTCTCAACTAGGCCTTTGTGACCATATGAATAGATTGAATGGAAAATAAGTCCTATGGTGGGTTGTTTAAATTTTAATAGTGGATATCATTATCACCACTATTATTTGTGGTATGGTCCAGATGATCTTTTGATATGATTCATTTGTTTGGGTAATGCTCCAAAATGATCTCTATAGATAGATGAATGGTGTAACTGGAATGGCTCATTGATACGACCAATTTGATGTATTTAGGGCCCACTTGATGAGGCCCGATAAGATGTGTTTGGGGTCCATTTGATGTATATGGGCCCATTGGTGCGGCCCATGTGATGTGGCCAATTTAATGTATATGGGCCCATTGGTGCGGCCCATATGATGTGGCCCATTTGATATGTGCTAGCCCATTGGAGCAGTCCACATGATGTGACCAACTTAATGTATATGAGGCCCATGGTTTGAGGCCGAATATAATGTTTATAAGGACCATGAGTGGGCCCAATGAGACGTATGTGAGGCCTTTGTGTGGGCCAAATGTGATGCATATGAGGTCCATTGTGATGTGAGATTTCACCATGATGTATGTAATGATATTTTTGGCGGCCATGCCTTGGGAGCAATGATGGTTAAATGTCTGCATTGTAACTCTCCCTAGGGCCCATTATTAGACCCTTACTTCTAGTGTGTAGGCCGTCTAGGCTCATCTTTATTATGAATAGAATCCATCACCATATAATATGTTTAGTATAGTTCCATGATTCATGCTCATACGCATCATATGTATGCTTGATATGAGGAGTGACTGATCATAGCGTATGCCTTTGGGTAGATTATTGATAGGCTCCCTAATAGGCTGAGTTACCCTACATGAGCGCGCGGTATGCGCAGGATTGCTGCATGACTGGTAGTGTGATTCATGCACTTCGTATTTGTATGACATGATTGCTGTATGCCCTAGCGACATTAGGGCTGTGGCCTTCATAGGCACATCGTGGATGGCAGGATTAGACACTGGAAATATTGTTACTAGCATCGGGGCGCCGTAGATGTCCTCGGGTGAAAATCTCTAAACCTGATGGTACCAGAGGATGACTCCAATGTCGAGACCGAGTGGATACATGAGCACATGAGGGAAGAATATTAGGAGGCTGCATCTCCCACTGTGTCATGGTCGGTTGGAAAGGGGTGTGGCCTTATCCGCCTGAGGATAGGGGGCATTGCTAGGCTGAGTATGACCAGCTCGTGAATGGGTCCATTGTCGACATGCCGGATAGGTATTGACAGACTATTGGCCAGGCGGATAATGAGGTTTCTTACACTCACTTGGACTGCGTGCCTGAGAAAGGGGTAGTGTCATTTGGAGTGTACTAAATGCCAGTGATTATCCAAACTCAGAACCGTACTGATATTTGATGCTCTAGTGATGAGCTGCATTTAATATGTGGACTCGGATGAGGATTGGCATGCTTGAGTTGCATCTCACATCGCATGGTCTTGATATGGCTGATAGTAGTTATATCTTGCACCATATAAACTTGGTACGACTGATTGTATTCATGTACTCATCAACATGATTCCGCATTACTTTGATATTACATTCTGAGCATGTTCATATTACGCACACACTTACACCATCCTCTAAGCTTTTTATAAGCTTATACATGATTGATGCGTGTAGGTGACACCAGGACATAGCCATAGCTTCACCGCAGTAGGAGCGTGCAGTCGAGCTTTAAGATTTTTCTATTATTATTATCTTATATTTTCCTTTATACACATTGTACCTTAAAATTTTTTTTATCATAGTGGATTTTGTGATGGTGTTCTTGTGGTTATTGTTCGTGAGTTATGCTTATGGTTATGCTTATTACAGATCAAAGTCATGTTTGAAATCCTCCTTGTAAAATCCCATGATCGGAACCTGGTGTATGGGTGTCAGGAGTCAAGAATGGGTTACTATGGAGGCTGCTGGCGCCGGATTTGAAGATCAGGAATTTTGTGAGCCTGGATTATGAGTTTGGGGCATGAAAACACCCATTGAGTGTCCCATTGTGGAAGTGGGAGCACGTGACCATAGACTTTATCATGGGCTTGCCGAGGACCTAGTGTGGTCATGATGTCATCTAGGTTATCATTGATCATCTGACGAAGTCGGTACACTTTCTTGCGATACGTGTGACCTGGCCTTTGGACCATCTTGTTGGATTATTCATCGATGAGATTGTGAGGCTGCACGCTGTTCCAGTTTTGATCATTTCTGACCGAGATCCAAGATTCACATCTCAGTTTTGGAGGAGTTTTCAAAAGGTGATGGGGCTTGCCTTGAAGTTCAGCACCACGTATCATCCGCAAACTAATGGGCAGACTGAAAGGGTCAACCAGATCCTTGAGGATATGCTTCGAGCTTACGTGATGGATTTCTTAGGTAGCTGGGATGATCACCTGCGTTTGAATGAGTTTGTGTATAATAACAGCTATCAGGTGACTATTGGCATGACTCCCTTTGAGGAGTTATATGGCTGACCATACAAGTCCCCGAGTTGTTAGACTAAGGTTAGAGAGCACCATCTCCTAGGTCCTGAGCTTATGCAGAGGACATCAGAGGTCATCGATATCATTAGGCAGAGGATACACACAACATAAAGCTGACAGAAGAGTTTTGTAGATTGTCGACGTCGTCCCTTGGAGTTTGTCATTGGGGACCATGTATATCTCAAGATCTCACCCATGAAGGGTGTAGTTCATTTTGGAGAGAAGGGGAAACTTGCCCTAAGGTTTATTGGAGCTTTCAAGTTCATTGGGCGCATTGGTTCCATGTCCTATTGGCTTGCCTTACCACTTCAGTTGTCTAGCGTCGACAACAGCTTCCGTGTTTTTATGTTATGGAAGTGTGAGTCAGATGTCATTCCCGTGATAGATTGACAACTTTTAGAGGTTCGTGAGGACACTTCTTACATTGAGCAGCTAGTTCGTATCCTTGATTAAAAGGAGCAAGTCATCCGGATCATCCCCTTGGTGAAGGTTTAGTGGGGTCATCATAGTGTGGACGAGGCATCTTAGGAACGAGAGGCTAAGATTCGCGAGCGTTATCCTCATCTCTTTGATGTGTGATTATATTTGTATGTTGTATTTCTAATTTTATATATAGTGATATGATTTCACTTCCTTTGTGAGCTTTGTCTGGTTTGGGTTATAGTGTAAATTTTGAGGAAGAAATTTTCTATTAAGAGGGGAGAGTTGTAAGATGCATAACCTCACGAGACCTTCCGCGCACTTCTACTTAAATAATAGCATGTTCCCTGTGGACTAGATCAATGAGTTTTGGTCATTATCCTACTTCTATACCGCAATACCCCGAGACTTATACCTTAGTGACCACGCGGGCACTATGATTCCAATGATGTGTGCCACGCCCCATTTTGAACCTTAGATTAGAAGTTATAATTTTCGCACAATCCGATATGGGCTACATAATGCATGCGGGCTCACTTACACAAATCCCCATGTTGTCAAATCAATCAATCAATCAACCCATCAATCCATTAACCCATCCATCAATCAAGCCATCGACCACTCATGTCACTCTCTCCCCATTAGTCAAATAAACCCATGCCATTCTCATGTAACCCATACCCATACCTATGCTAGCCATGATTCTTTTCTTCCCTTTCTCCTCATTTTACCCCTCCATCTTCCCATTATTCCCTACATATCTTAAAATCTCTACCACAATAACTCCCTAACTCCCTCTCATTTTTACCATTTCCTAGAAACAGTAGAGAGAGAGAGAGAGAGAGAGAGAGAGAGAGAAATATTAGAAAGATTAGGGAGAAATTAAGAGAGAAAGAAAAGAAAGAAAGATTAGGAAGAGATTAAGAGAAAAGAAGGAGAGTTTGTGAGAATATTAGGATAGATCAAGAGAGTAAGAGTAAGAGAATGGAGAAAAGTGAGATTTAAGAAGATTAAGGGTGAAGAGAAGCTTGGTGGGCCATCCGATTACCAATCCGAGACGATCCAACCGTCCATCCTTCTAAGTGAGTGCATGGGAGGGTCAAAACCCTCCCATTCTTCGTGATTTATCTATTTTGGAGGGGCCATAAGGGTGGGACCCACATTGATCATGTATTGAGTATGTGGTGGACTCCATAGTGGTGGGGGGTCACCCTAATGGCTAGATCTATTTTTTCCATTTCTTTTCTTATTCTCATAGTGTTGTGGGACCCACAAGTGGACCATGCTATTGGAGCGCATGTCCCACACGCTATCATAGTGTGGACCACTTTGTGTGGCCCACTGTGATGTTTAATTTCTATTTAAACCACTTGATTGTATAAGCACACTTGGATGGTGAAAATACACCAAAAATTGATGTGATCTAAAGCTTCTTAACCCCACAATGAGTTGGACATTCAAATAGATGGAGTGGATTTCTTAGGTGGGCCCTACCTCACCCTTAAAACACAAAAGAGAGAGAGAGAGAGAGAGAGAGAGAGAGGTAGTGGCACCATGTCCCTGGACACAACGATGTCCAGAGACATGTCTCTGCCACCATTCACCTTCTAAAGCCACCATGCGGGCTTATCTCGTGGGCCCCATCATGATGTGTGTGTGTGTGTGTATATATATATATATCATCCACACTGTCCATCCGATTTCCCTTCTCATTTTAGGCATTGAGCTAAAAAATGAAGCTAATCTGAATCCCAGGTGGGCCATACCACAAATACTAAGGGGTTGGGTTACTTATGTCATTTCTTACTTTGCATGGATGTTAATTGGGAGTGAGTTTTCACTCGTGGGACCTATATTGATGTATTTCTTAGATCCACACCATCCATCCATTTGTTGGCTCATTTTAGCCATGGAGCCCAAAAATCTAAACGATCCAACCATCAGGTGGACCACACTACAACCGATGGTGGGAGTGGGAGCACCCCCTAACGTCAACCATGCGGACATGAGGTGGGGGCGTCCCAACCATGGACCCCACCTTGATATATTTGTTTAATTCACGCAGTCCACCACATTCCCCATGTTGTTTTAAGCTATGAGTTGAAAAATAAGACAAATTTGAGTTCTAGTGGATCACACTAAGGGAAACAAAGTCCCATTATTAGAACTTTCTAAGGTCTACTGTTGTGTGTATAGGTGGTGGACCTACCCACCATTGGACTCCTTTGGTCCATAGAGAGGTGGCCGATATAATGGACGGAATGAATTATCTACTAGTGGACCCCACATATTAGAAAATAATATATATATATATATATATATGTATAATATATATATATATATATATATATATGTATCTATATAAAGGAAGGAAGAAAAACAATAAAAAAGGATGTCACTAGGCAGTGGAAGACCATTTAGGCTGCCCTCACATGTGGACCCCACCATGATGAATTTATTTAATCCACACCATTCACCATCTTCTCCTTATAAAATTAGGCCATGTGCTAAAATTTGAGGTAAATCTGAGTCTCGAGTGGGCCATACTAAGGGGAACAATGCCCATCTGTCGAAATACTCTAAGGCCCTCTTTGGAGTCTCTGGTCATCCAATCCAGTACTAGTCAGAGTCTATTTGACCTCATTCGAGGTGGCCAAGACGGTGAACGGATTGGATCATCCACTTGGGGCCCACATTAATAGTGTATGCAAAACAAACAACGAATATAATAATAACATAAAAAATACATGAATGCCATGCACGTAGGTGTTAACCCATTCTTGGCCAATTTTGGATCTCACAAGTGGGACCCTACTCTGATGTTTATATTGAATACACACCATTTACCATCTTTGTAAGATCATTTTAGGCCATAGGCCAAAAGATGAGACAGATTTGGGTCTCAAGTGGGTCGTAATGAGGTAAATGAACCATTGCTGTTGAAATCTTCCAAGGCCTACTATAGAGTCTTTGTTTATCCAAATCAACCCAAATTAGAGCACATTAAACTCGCTTGAGATGGACTACGTGGTCAATGGAGTAAAAAATCCACATGGGGCCCGCACTGATTATGCGTAAATAAAAAAAGAAAAACAAAGGAAAATGGTAGGTGTCACTGAGTGTTATTGCCCAGTGACATGAGGGAGGAAGCCTTCTTGGGCTGGCGCCACACAAGGGACCCTATATGATGTATGTATCATATCCACTCTGTTCATCCATCTTATCATATCATGTTAGGCCACGGGCCCAAAACTCAGGTTGATCGAGATCTCAAATGGGCCATACATAGGGTAATATGGGGCGAGAAACCTCTTGAAATTTGGGATTTCTTGGTTTTGGGATCCTTTGGACTTGAGAATGCCAAGTTTTGGGATCCCTTGGACTTGGGAATCCCTAGAATCGAAACTCCTTTGGTGTTTGGTTATATTTTGCATCTTTAATTCAAATTCTTAAATTAGTTGGTTTGTGAATGTTGAAACTATGGTTTTATTAAATCCATTTAAGCATATACTTTTCTTAAACTGATGAAGTCCCAAGACTCAGATGTGCCATGAGCATATGATCACACCCTAGTGACTAAACAACGATTTGTAATCGTCGATTTACATTAGCTATGATCAGATAGTGCAGATCATTCTACTAAAGTAATTATAGTGATGTCATTAATAATCTGATTATTTTGAGACATCATTAGTGGGTCATGTGCCCAAATGGATTGGTAGCCTAGTGACACATGTGTTGTGCTTGTGGGTGTCCATCCTGGTCACTCCCAGTGGACCCTACCTTGTTATATATATATATATATATATATATATATATATATATATATATATATATATATATATATATATATATATATATATATATTCTATTCATGCCTTACATGATATATGAGAAGCTAATGTTAGTCTAACGTGGGCCATACCACATAGACTTCTATATTTCTATTGAGGCATGTCATTCGGTTCCCACTCTCTATATATGATGTGCCGATTAAGGCCAATTATTGTCTGATATGTTTGAAAACATGCTAGTGTACTTGGCCTGGTAAGACACACTAAGAACATGCTTAGTATAATGACATCATGCCTAGACATATGCCCATACGCATCATTTGTATGCATGTTGAGGGTGATGATTAATCATAGCATATGTTATAGTGCTGAGATACTTAGGGGACTCCATATGAGATAGGGTTGACCCACATGATCGCGCTGTGTGCCCTAGTTTGATGCATTGTAATACCCTGGTTCTCATAACTCGAGGATAGTCACTCCTCATTGAGAACCCAAGTATTACGTTATGAGGTGGACTAACATACATCTACTTAGTAGCAAATCTCATACATCGAATAAGATAACTAATGTATAAGTGGAGGATATCATAAGTGACAACAAAGCATTTTAATATAAGTAAGTGACAATAAAGCATTTTAATACAAGTAAGTGACAATAAAATGAAATTTATGTAAAGGGGAATTTTTATTATAGTTCAAGTGAAACATAAGTCTAAATTTATGTAAATCCTAAACTATTAATTGAGCTCCAATAGCTCAACAACATCGGTACGAAGGTTCTCCTTGCCGAGCTCCACTTCAGTCGTCCCTGGGATCCCATCATAGGGGTCTCCACCTGTCATCAAACCTACATCTATATGGTGCAACTGCATGATTGGATGAGTGAAAAGTCCGTGGGAACTTCCCTCAAAGATTCAAGCATATCAAATCATTCCAATATAGATTAAACTAGTATTGTCATTTTATAAGACAGTAATATCATAATGAAGGCAAAGTCATATGAATACATGTATGAATGTATGCTCAAGTCACTGATCTGGGGATGCACATCCAGCTGTCAAAAGAAAAGACTGCCCATGGTAGATTAACTACCTGGAAAAGGCCATGTCAAAAGAAAAGAGCACCCGCGGTGGATTAACTACCTAGAAAAGGCCATGTAAGTGAGTGCGCCCAAGGATGTCTGACCTCCTAGAAAAATATTTAGGATATGCCTGAGGAGTCCTAAAATCTCGGAAAAGCCTCATGTAAAGAAGAGCAGCCAAAGTGACCCAAATGCACATACTCTGGTCATTCAACTGATCAACAGTAAATCGAGCAAAGTATGGCTTACATTGAGCACTCGGAATAGCTCATATGTCAAGCGTGGATGTCATGCACCATGGTATTCATGTACTTTCTTTAGATTTAGCATAATAGCTCCTTAAATGATATAAATAATCAAATCATGTGGTTATTGGTAGACTATTAAACATCATATAGGAGTTTAATGTGGATCCTTATAATTACTTTAAGCTCAAAAGGTAGCCCACAAATGTCGCATATCCATCTCAAGTACAGTTAAATAATTTGGAATAGTTAAGGGTTCACTCAACATTTCTTACAACAGACGACATTCAACATGTATTCCACATTATACGGTTTATAAGATAAAATAAAATGTAATTTGAAGGCTCCTGTCATAACCATTAGAATTATATCTATATTTAAGCAATCGCATATGTGCCATAGAGGGTACAAGGCTAAATTCTGTATGCATGGATAATCTATATAGAATAGGAATTAAAGCATTAACTCATATACATCAATACTAAGTAGGAATGGCAGGAACAAATTCATATTCACTACATTTTTAAAAATTAAATTTAAACTAAGATAAAAACTAGTGGTTGCAAGAATCAATAAGGGTAATTCTTCGTTATATGACTTATAACTAGATTAATATGAAAATCTCTATTTCATGTCATGATTAGTAGAAGCATCTTCATCCAATTATAAATGGAAATTTTATGACAACATTCTATAACTATGGTTAACAGATATGGAGTTAGAGTGATAGAGATTAAGAGTTCATGACTATCAACCCAAACTAAGAGCAAGAAGGATGAAATCAACATTTATGATTCTACATTAGAGGATTAACCTAACATGGAAATGAATGAATGAAAGAAGCTATGGGGGAAATTCCTCACTTCTCAAGTCGGGTCCACTTTTCCATGCTTGTTGGAATCCCCACGCACACTTTAGGATCGAATCATTAGTCAACTTAGTAGCTCGACTTAGCGAGTCAACACGTCCTAAACTCAATGGAACCTAGAAAATTACTGAGTTGACTCAGCAGTTCAACTCAACTCTCATCCATCTACACCTTTTCTTTCCTACTTCTTTCTTTCCATTCCCTTCTTTTCTCTTCCATTTCCCCCTTCCTCTTTCCTTTATCTAAGAGGCATCTAATGAGGTAAATAAACAGTCGGCTTCATCCGTGTAATATCCCGAAAAATTTCGTGCAAAGACCCGAGTACCACCTCAATCGTTTAGAAGTTAAATGTGGGTAATCTAGCGCTAAACTCGATTACCTGTGAAATTTGTACCGATCACTTTAAATTCGATCTGTAAGATCCAAAACCTATAGAATCATTAGCGCTATGTTACCCTAAAATCTTGGATTCAATGCTAAATCCAGTTACTCTCGGGAGTACTTGGAAACTTTGTATCAGACCTGGACTGCGCGTCGAAAGTCCGATGGCGATGAACTTAGACAATTATGATCACTTTGTTGGGCTTGACAATCACCTCGAAAATCAAGTCTAGATGATGTCCTGAGACGATTTGCTTGAGTTCGGAGTAAAGAGTGTGAGAACGGTGAGAAATTAAATATGAATTTTAGAAATCTGAGTCGTGTCACTTGTGCACCGATTTTAAGCATTCTGACCGTTGGATTTTGACCCAAATTTACCCTCGGATCAGGAAGGATGGCCCACACATGTCCAAGTGCTTGTGGCCCTGATCGAGTTTCAGTGACCGTTGAACTAAAATTAGTCCGCCATGAACGATCTAGAAACCCGATCGGACTGAAAACTTAACTCACTTAAGATCCAATATTAGTGAGCTTAAGTCCGATCGTACTCAGAAAAAGGACCTTTAGAAACGCTCCATTGGATCGAAATAGACCTGATTTGGTTATAACCTAAGTATACCTTGGTCATGGGGCTATTTCCATCAATTTTAGGCCTATATAAAGACCTTAAACCCTCACTCTCAAACTTCATACGAATTTTCTAAACCCTAGCTAGAAGAGAAAGAGAGAAAGAGAGAGAAAGAGAGAGAGAAGTTGGTGAATTATCTTGGCATTCTTTCCTGTTACTTGGCATACCTAATCCATCGCATCTGAACGTTATTCCGATGATTCTAATCTCGTTCTTGGGTAAGTCAATCAAACCCTAACCTGTTTTAGAACTTAGGATGGCCTAAGTGTTGATGTAGCTAACCTAATTCCTGCCTTAGGTTGTCATTTCGCCGTTGACGAAGACCTATCGTCTAAATCAGATCCGTTGCGCACTTTCTGGTTTAAGGTGCGGACTATATTCATATAGGTTATGGTTTTCAAGGCTTTCAAAGTCGGTTAATGATTTATTATTATTGTGGGTGAAATTTCACATGTGAAGTGAGATGTTTATATTGTATTTCTGATATACATGAACTATATTGAGATTTGTGTATTTCATGTATAGGTAGAAAGTAACGTATACGTATGAAATACAAGCATGTGTTTGCCATGATTAATTGTCGTACGCTCGTGCTAGCTATACGTGTATCAACTCCTTGGCGAATGGAATTGTCTAAATGTGTGTTATCACCAACATACGTCATGTATGATGGAATATGTAATCTAAGTGTTTGTAGAAATGTCTGAATGATCAAGTGTGTAATGTGTTATCCTGTTTATGGGTGTTGAGAAGAGATTCTCAACTATCTTATTGATGTGTATGATTTCCTACATGCAATTTACATTCCTTGTTTGTTTAAATTCAAGCACTACTTAGGTGTGACTTCATGTTAAGTTGAAATCCATCAAATGCTCACATGCTTGAATGATTGGAATTGTTGTTCTTTTGCTATTTTGAATATCTGTTGTAATTGACGGTGTTTGGGACTATGAAATAGTCCAAGACATCGGTAACGAGATTGAGTTAGTGGCTGAGATTGTTTTTACCACGTAGGACGTGTTTGGCGAACCCAAGTTGTATTAGGGTTGTCGGCAGTGGTTTAGCCACACGGAGTATTCACTCACTTCATGTCATTCAACTCAACGTGCACTCATGCTAGTCGAGCTCCTCAAGTAACCCGATTGTCCTGGTGGATGTTCACTATGTATGGATGCTACTATTTGAATCTAGGGTACCAAACTTACCAGTGCAATTCCGTTAACTATTGTACCTTGATCCGCTAAGACTCATGAGCTGAGCATAGTGGTATGGGACACCGTGGTCGAGCTGTCGGCCTACACTGGGGTGACAAGCCTCCCCGTAGTGACCAGTGAGCAAACCAGACTTGTGTGCCAATTATGGTGGTATGGGACACTATATTCGTGCTATTGGCCTACATTGATTGGTGACAAGCCCTTTGTAGTGAGCTTGAGCTTACTTTGATACTATATTGAGGTGACGAGCCTAAGTGTAGTAACTAAGGTATGACTAGGCATGCATTAATTGGTGACGAGCCCTTTACAGTGACCTAGAACCATATGATCGTATGAGATTGTCTAGGACTGACGACCCTAGAATGGATCACTGTTTGAGAATTGATATAGGGAAGGTACCTTAGCTTCCCAATCCTGCTATATGAAAAGGACTAATAACAACTCGGTAATCATATTCATGCACCGCATTGTATGTGCCTTGGCGCTGTGGAGCATTGCGGGAGGTTGTCATGCATACCGTAAGATGAAGACGCTGAGGGGGTGCAGGCGAGGGCATGCATCATTTCTACATACATCCTTGCATTAATAAGAGTAATTAGGACCTGTTTGATTGTATCGCCTTATCATTATTGCTTAATTGAATTGATAACATGTTAACTTTTACTGTATAGTTCCACTGAGTTGATCACTCACTCCCACGTTCTAGGATGGTGTCTCGACACCAACCAGTATCTTAGATGCAGATGATGATGGGACCCCTGAGGCAGAGTAGGAGTATGAGGATGATGAGGAGGTGTTCTCCTCTATGCACCTCTCAAGCAGGTTCATGTGAGTCGTGTCCTGATCTATGGGGATTTAGGGTTTATATTGAAATGGGTTATGTCATTTTGATACTTATATTTTGAGACAAACACTTGTAATTATAACATAGCAGAGCATACATATCTCAGGGACTTATGCATGTACACATATATTTCTTTAGTCTTCCGCTTGTATATTTCACCTATCCTTGGATTATGTTACAGTTTTGATTTAATCTACTTCATGTGTTATGCACTAATACAGACAACATACATTCATCGGTACATATGTTGCATAAATGATGTTTTGAAACTCGGGAGCTGAGTTGTGCTCGACCCCCGAATTTCAGGGCATTACAAGTTGGTATCAGAGCATGATTTGGATTAAACCAGACCTGGGTTATGGACACACAATGCACGCTGACGCCACTTTAGTGTAGGAGGGTGCGAGGAAAATCTAGAAACAATGTAGGCTTCCCAGTTGGACCACTTGGCGAAAGTTTACTGAAAACTATCACCGCGATCGAGTCCGTGCACATTCCTGATCACACACAATGACCCCAAATCACTTTTAGACCATCCATTGACAGGTTTAGACCATGTATCATCCCTTTCCAGTCATTAGAAATCCGGTAAAGGTGAATCTGTATCAGATTCTATTCAAAGTGACCCAAAAAGAGTCAAAACGGACTAGGGGCCCAATCGGAGCATTTATAGGGGGACCCAGGGTGGGACCCACATCAATTGCTGACCTAGGGGACAAGAGGACCTCGCCCAAATGGCGAGTCCTCATGGGAATGTCCAGAGACCGGCGAGGACCTCATCGGTTCGGTGACCCCTCGCTGCTCAGCAGGCCGGCTCAGGCTGACGCATATAGGGCCTAGTGTGGCCCACTCCTCCACGGTTGTAAATTTTTAACTCCCCCAAAACCCTCTTTCCTTCATAAACTACCCTCCCATGCTTTCCTTTTCTTGAAACTTCTCTCAAAACCTCACAAAAATCCATCTCCAAACCCCTTCTTCTTCCATTTTCGTGCACCCTCACTCTACCCATCTCAAAACCCACCTCTATTACTGATTTCCCTCTCTTTTCTTTCCATTGGAACACTCAAATCTCTCCTTTGAGTCTCAAATTCGTGGAAGCCCCATCTTTTCTTCCATTCCTACCTTTTCTCTCATTTTTCATGGCCCTATTCGAGCTTATTACGGCCATATTTTTCACTTCCACCATTCTCTCTTTCATGGGAAAGAAAAGAGCTCCTGTTGATGAAGCCGGGCCTAGCCGCCCAACCCCTTCATGGAGGCCGAGAGGTGCCACCGCGAGCACAACCGTCACTCGAGAGTTTCAAACTAAGTGGGACCTCGATCCTCAAGCTCCCGTTGGAAGAACTCTGTTGGCGAAGCTATCTCATGGAGTTTATGAGGGCCATAGAATCCTTTTTGAAGCTCATGTAGATCCACGGCTATTTGGAGAATATCTCTTATTTGAGCGCCTAGAAGGAGCGGGTTGGTGTTCGCTATTCGAGGGAAAATATTGCGCCAATATGGGTACTGTCCGAGCTTTCTATGCCCACATTCAAGAGCCTTCGCTGGAGCCATTGCAGTTCAAGATCCCTTACGGAAGAGATCGGGAGGCCATAAGCAACGTTGATATGATATCCTGACTTCTGAATGTCCCCTGTGGTGAGGTTCATGCCAGTGAGAATAATCTGAGTAGTGCACGTGAAAGGGATCGCCACACATGGTTCCTTTGTTGTCGTCTGGTTGAATGACAGCTTAACAGAAGCCTTTTAGCGACTAACATGACAGACGACTTCCGCTTGCTTCACCACATCTGCACATTCAATGTTTATCTAAGGTGGAGCAACCACAGTGAGTGCAAGTGCCTGATGGTAGATTTCTTGTATCAGGTGGGGTAAGGAGAGAAGCTGTGTATGCCAATGTACATCTTATGATAGATAGTCCTTATCGCTCGTTCGAATAGAAGGACTGAATCGCTCCCTTTTGGCCGACTCATCTGTAAGATTGCACATGAGTTTGGCTATAGACTCGAGGTGAAAAAACCGGTACCTGTCCTTTATATCAATGAAACGACTCTTAATCAGATGGATATCGAGCCTCGTCGACGACAAGCCTTACTTGAAGAAAGTGAGGATGAGACTGAGAGCGATGAGGAAGATGGTAATGAAGAAGGTGGAGCTGAAATAGAAAAGGAAGAAGAGCAAGACGAGGAAGAAGTGGAGGCCCAGGACTCGAGTGAGAGTTCTCCTCCTGCGGTACCAGAGCAGTGCACGGATCAGGCCGTTAGGGATGCCCGTATAGATCGACTAGAGGAGGGTCAGGCTGTCCTACGACAAGACATTATGGATCTTCGGGGTCTCGTGAAGCATAAGTTCAAGAAGGCGTCTCGCACTCTGAAGTCTATCCTGTGTTGCCTGCAGGATAAGGGTGTCCCTCCTCCGTCACCTGATTTCGACAAGTAGTTGCATATGTAGTTGTCTTTTGCCCTGTTTTGTTGTTTGTTATTGTGTGTAGCTGTTATTGGCGTAGTCGTTTGGAAGTTGTTTGTTGTTTGAAGCTTAAGTTGTTTTAGCTTGCATGCTTTCTTTATCGCGATCCATGTAATGTTGCATTTCTTGTATTGCGACAATTTTGTTAAATGAAATGCATGTTATTTTTCTTAAGTTGTGATGTGAATGCTATGTGGGTGGATATTGTGGATGTTAAATCTCACAGGTTGCATCATCTGTTGAATGTAGGGTATGCCTCCTAAGGGTTCGAAGACTTCGACCCATCTTTCTTTGGGCGAGTCGCTTGCCGGGGTTTCCTCCTAGGTAATAGCTAGACGGATCCACAGTTTGGCCTGTCTCAGTTTGGTGCTAGGCCGGATTCTCAGCCAGCTACTGGCCCCGCTGCTGGGCCGACTCCTGTGATTCCACCTATGGCTCCTCCAGTCACGCCTTCGGTTCCTGAACAGAACCGTGCATCTGTGTCGATGCCTTATGCATCTTCGTCTGCTCCACCTCCTGATAGGTTAGATCAATGATGTTGTTGATGCAACAGCAGTGATCCAACAGCAGCAGCAGCAACAACAGTTTTTATCTTCCATGGCTGATATCTTTACTCAGTCGATGGGGGCGACTCCACCTGCTTCACCTATGCACCCATCTGGGAACACTAGTGCTAGCGGTACATTTGAGCAATTCCAGCACTTATGACCTCCTACATTTGGGGGTACTCATAGACCCGAGGAGGCCGAGTACTGGATTGACCGCATCTCTAAGATGCTGAGGCCGCTTCACTGTTCTGAGGCGGAGTAGGTCGAGCTTGCTTCCTTCATGTTTAAGAAGGAGGCCAATTTATGGTGGGACAGTGTTCTCTGCACAGTTGCGGAAGGCTTCATGTGGACGTGGGAGGCATTTGAGGCTCGCTTCCACGAGAAGTATTTTTCGGTCACTTACCGACACAAGAAGGAGAGTGAGTTCCTTCACCTCTGTCAGGGAGGGATGTCGATGACTGAGTATGAGAACCGGTTTACCGGTGAGTTCCTTCTGGGTGATCAGCCGATGCAGATGCGATGTTTTTCTGAGGGGCTGAGGCCTGAGATTCAATCGAAGATGTGCTGTACTAGCATCTCTTCTTATGCCGAGTTGGTGAGCATGTCCCTGTGAGCTGAGCAGGACAGGGACAGGTTGCCTCATATGCGAGAACCTATGGTTCCCAGACCGTGACCTGACTTTTCAAATACATCATTTCTCGGCAAGAGGCTGCGGGCAGATTATCCTCCGAGACATGCACCGTCTTTGGCTCAGTTGATGCGTTCAGATTTGTGCTATACATACTTTGGAAAAATCGGGCATTCGGATCATAATTGCTTTATGTGAATGCGGGACAGTGGATTTTCACCGCCACAGAGGATTAATCATCCGATGCCTCAGGTTATATCAACTCTACCCCTTCGTTCAACACCAGCTCACTCATCCTTCAGACCTTCTGTACCTTGCTTTAGGCCATCTCAATGGCCCATGGTACCACCGCCGAATCGCCTACAGCAGGCTTGAGTTCACGCACTTACAGCTGAAGCGCCTGGGGCTGATCTAGCACCGAGATCTTTTGAGGTTATAGCTCACATCCAAGGTATTCTTGTCTTCTTGTTGGTGGATACCGGGTCCACTACTTCTATTATATCGTATGCGGCAGTTAAGCCCCTGAGTTTGGGCACTGTTACTATGAAGGGAGTGACACTCACTACCGCTACAGGGACTTCCTCCGATATTACCAGAGTTTGTATGGGTTGTTTGATTGATCTAGGGAGCAGATCGATTTTAGTTGACCTGTTTGTCACACCTCTATATCATTACGACGTCATTTTGGGCATGGATTGGCTCACGAAGATGTGAGCAGAGATTAATTGTGAGGCTAGACGGGTGACAGCCCATGGACCTGAGGGCGAGACATTTACTTTCCCTGTTCAGGTCAGTTACCCTTTCCGATTTGGTTGTTATACTTTTTTGTTAGAGAGTATTGCTGGTTCGGCGCTTGAAAACACGCTAGTAGTTCGAGACTTTGAAGATGTGTTCGAGACAATTCCTAGATTACCCCCGCGGCGCGAGATTGATTTTACTATCGATCTCATGCCTAGTGCGACACCTATTTCGTTGCCCACCTATCTCATGCCTCTGAGTGAAATGAAGGAATTGCGGAAGCAGATAGATGACTTGTTGAATTTGGGCTTTATTCAACCTGGTGTGTCCCCTTGGGGAGCACCTGTTCTGTTCGTCAAGAAGAAGGATGGTTCCTTGCGATTATGTATAGATTATCGCAGGTTGAATCAGCTCACAGTGAAGAATAAGTATCTCTTGCCCAGGATCGATGACCTGTTTGATTAGTTGAAGGGGGCACGGTACTTTTTCAAGATTGATCTGCAGTCAGGGTATCATCAGTTGTGCGTCAAGGATGAGGACGTGCTAAAGACCGCATTCAGAACTAGCTTCGGCCATTACGAGTTCCTTGTGATGTCGTTCGGTCTTACGAATGCACCGGTCGTGTTCATGGATCTAAGGAACAGGGTATTTCGGCCGTTTTTGTTCTGATTCGTCATTGTCTTTATCGATGACATTTTGATATACTCTGCGATTTGAGAAGAGCACAGAGAGCACTTAAGAGCAGTCTTAGATACTCGTAGGAAGAACCAGCTTTTTGCGCAGTACAAGAAATGTGACTTCTGGAAAGAGGAAGTCAAGTTCCTAGGACATGTGGTATCCAAGGAAGGTATCGTAGTCGACCTCGCTAAGGTAGCTGCAGTTCAGGACTGGAAGCAGCCTGGTTCGGTTACTGAGGTGAGGAGCTTTCTGGGCCTAGCAGGCTATTATCGATGCTACATACGAGATTTCTCGAAGATAGCCAGACTGTTGTCTCAGTTGATACGGAAAGACTTGAAGTTCGCTTGGAGTGAGAAGGCCAAAACAGCTTTTCAAGAGCTGAAGGATAAGTTGACGTCCGCCCCTGTGCTGGTATTGCCAGAGCAAGGGGTTAAAGTATACGATATATACTGACGCCTCTCGCATTGGTCTAGGTTGTGTCCTTATGCAAAAGGACAGGGTGATTGCATATGCCTCGAGATAATTAAGGAAACACGAAGAGAATTACCCTACACATGACCTGGAGTTGACAGCTATCATTTTCGCACTAAAGCTCTAGAGACATTACCTCTACGGAGAGGAGTTCGAGCTCTTTTACGACCACAAGAGCCTTAAGTATATCTTTACTCAACGTGACTTGAATATGAGGCAACGCCGATGGATGGAAACCTTGAAGGACTTTAAGTTCGATGTTTCCTACTATCCGGGCAAGGCAAACCTTGTGGCAGACACGTTGAGCTGCAAGAAGACTATAAAGTTTGCGGCTCCGCTAATGATAGAAGAATGGGACATGATGGAGATTGTGTGAGACTTGGAGCAGAAACTCACGGTGGAAGAGCCGTATGAGGTTATCGCACACATTCGAGTACAACCCCTCATTGATGATAGGATCATTGCAGCTCAGGCAAACGATGAGCTATTGGCGAAGATGAGAGAGCGGGTTCGTATAGATGAGGACTCCGAGTGGAGTGTTGGTTCGGATGGGGGTCTATGATATCATGGCCGCCTATGTGGCCCAAACGTTCCTGACTTGAGACGGGAGGTTCTCGAGTCAGCCCATAATTTGAAGCTTGCGATGCATCTAGGTAGCATGAAGATGTATCAAGACATGAGGAGATCTTACTGGTGGGACAACATGAAGATTCACATTGCTAATTTCGTATCCCGTTGTCTCACGTGCTAGTAGGTTAAGGCAGAGCATCGTCGACCTCCTGGACTGCTTTAGCCCATGCCCATAGCTGAATGAAAGTGGGATTTTATCTCCATGGATTTTATTTCAGGGCTACCGAAAACGAGGAAGGGACATGAATCCATTTGGGTGATCGTCGATCGATTGACGAAATTGGCTCATTTCTTACCGATCAGAGTCACGAACTCTACAGACGAGTTGGCTAGGTTATACATCAAGGAAATTGTACGTTTGCATGGAATTCCCTTGGAGATTGTATCTGACAGAGACACGCAATTCACATCTATCCTCTGGACGTGTATCTAGGAAGCAATGGGTGTGAAATTAAAGTTCAGTACCGTGTTTCATCCGCAGACAGACGGGTAAACGGAACGTGTGAATCAGATTTTAGAGGACATGTTGCGAGCTTGTGTTTTGGATTTCAAGGACAGTTGGGATGACTGCCTCCCTTATGCAGAGTTTACGTATAACAACAGCTTCCAGGCGAGTATCGGCATAGCTTCCTACGAGGTATTGTATGGTCGCCCGTGTAGAGCACCGCATTGCTGGGCAGAAGTTGGCGAGCGTAGTTTGGTTGACCCAGAGTTGGTTCAGGTGACTTCAGAGAAAATTGACATTATTCGACGTCGACTTCTGACAGCCTAGAGTAGGTAAAAGAGTTAGCTGATACGAGGCGACGACCGCTTGAATTCGAGGTTGGAGACCATGTATTTCTTAAGGTTTCCCCTATGAAAGGAGTCCTGCGATTTGGTAAGAAGGAAAAGCTCACGCTGAGATATATTGGTCCATTTCAGATACTAGATCGAGTGGGGGTAGTAGCCTATCGTCTTGCTTTTCCCACACCACTCACGGGCGTGCATAACGTATTTCATGTATCCATGTTGAAGAAGTACGTTCCTAATCCTTCGCATATTATCAGTTGGGAGCAGGTGCAGTTGAGCGAGGATGCCACCTATGTACTGGGACCGACATGTATTCTGGATAGGAAGGAGTAGGTATTGCGTAGCAAGGTCATCCCACTTGTGAAAGTACTGTGGACGCATCACAGTGAAGAAGAGGCTACTTGGGAGACTGAAGTTGAGGTCAGAAAGAACTACCCTCAGATCCTCGAGGAGTATGAAAAGGTATGAATTTCGAGGACGAAATTTTTCTTTAAGAGGGGTAGATTGTAATATCCCGAAAAATTTCGTGCAAAGACCCGAGTACCACCTCAATCCTTTAGAAGTTAAATGTGGGTTAACTAGCGCTAAAGTCGATTACCTGTGAAATTGGTACCAATCACTTTAAATTCGATCTGTAAGACCCAAAACCTGTAGAATCATTAGCGCTACGTTACCCTGAAATCTTGGATTCAATACTAAATCCAGTTGCTCTTGGGAGTACTTGGAAACTTTGTATCGGACCTGGACCACATGTCAAAAGTCCGATGGTGATGAACTTAAACAATTATGATCACTTTGTTGAGCTTGACAATCACCTCGAAAATCAAGTCCAGATGATGTCCTGAGACAATTTGCTTGAGTCCGGAGTAAAGAGTGTGAGAACGGTGAGAAATTAAATATGAATTTTAGAAATTTGAGTCGTGTCACGTGCACGCCAATTTTAAGCATTCTGACCGTTGGAATCTGACCCAAATTTACCCTCGGATCAGGAAGGATGGCCCACACATGTCTAAGTGCTTGTAGCCCTGATTGACTTTCGGTGACCGTTGAACTGAAATTAGTCTACCATGAGCGATCTGGAAACCCGATCGGACTAAAAACTTAACTCGCTTAAGATCCAATATTAGTGAGCTTAAGTCCGACTGCACTCAGAAAAAGGACCTCCAGAAACGCTCCATTGGATCGAAATAGACCCGATTTGGTTATAACCTAAGTATACCTTGGTCCTGGGGCTATTTCCATCAATTTTAGGCCTATATAAAGACCTTAAACCCTCACTCTCAAACTCCATACGAATTTTCTAAACCCTAGCTAGAAGATAAAGAGAGAAAGAGAGAGAAAGAGAGAGAGAAGTTGGTGAATTATCTTGGCATTCTTTCCTATTACTTGGCATACCTAATCCATCGCATCTGAATCGTTATTCTGACGATTCTAATCTCGTTCTTGGGTAAGTCAATCAAACCTTAACCTGTTTTAGAACTTAGGATGGCCTAAGTGTTGATGTAGCTAACCTAATTCCTGCCTTAGGTTCTCTATTTGCCATTGACGAAGACCTATCGTCTAAATCAGATCCGTTGCGCACTTTCTGGTTTAAGATGCGGACTATATTCGTATAGGTTATGGTTTTCAAGGCTTTCAAAGTCGGTTAATGATTTATTATTGTTGTGGGTGAAATTTCACATGTGAAGTGCAATGTTTATATTGCATTTCTAATATATATGAACTATATTGAGATTTGTGTATTTCATGTATAGGTAGAAAGTAGCATATACGTACGAAATACGAGCATGTGTTTGCCATGATTAATTGTCATACGCTCGTGCTAGCTATACGTGTATCAACTCCTTGGCGAAAGGAATTGTCTAAATGTGTGTTATCACCAACATACGTCATGTATGTTGGAATTTGTAATCTAAGTGTTTGTAGAAATGTCTGAATGATCAAGTGTGTAATATGTTATCCTGTTTATGGGCATTGAGAAGAGATTCTCAACTATCTTATTGATGTGTATGATTTCCTACATACAATTTACATTCCTTGTTTGTTTAAATTCAAGCACTACTTAGGTGTGACTTCATGTTAAGTTGAAATCCATCAAATGCTCACATACTTGTATGATTGGAATTGTTGTTCTTTTACTATTTTGAATATCTGCTGTAATTGACGGTGTTTGGGACTATGAAATAGTCCAGGACATCGGTAACGAGATTAAGTTCGTGGCTGAGATTGTTTTTGCCACGTAGGACGTGTTTGGCAAACCCGAGTCGTATTAGGGTTGTCGGCAGTGGTTTGGCCACACGGAGTATTCACGCACTTCATGTTGTTTAACTCAACGTGCGCTCATGCTAATCGAGCTCGTCAAGTAACCCGATTGTCCCGGTGGATGTTCACCATGTATGGACGCTACTGTTTGAATCTAGGGTACCAAACTTATCTGTGCAATCCTGTTAACCATTGTACCTTGATCCGCTAAGACTCATGAGCCGGGCATGGTGGTATGGGACACCGTGGTCGAGCTGTCGGCCTACACTGGGGTGACGAGCCTCCCCATAGTGACCAGTGAGCAAACCAGACTCGTGAGCTGATTATGGTGGTATGGGACACTATATTCGTGCTGTCGGCCTACATTGATTGGTGACGAGACCTTTGTAGTGACCTCGAGCATACCTTGATACTGCATTGAGGTGACGAGCCTTAGTGTAGAAACTAAGGTATGACTAGGCATGCATTGATTGGTGACGAGCCCTTTGCAGCGACCTATAACCATATGATCGTATGAGATTGTCTAGGACTGATGACCCTAGAATGGATCACTGTTTGGGAATTGATATAGGGAAGGTACCTTATCTTCCCAATCCTGCTGTATGAAAAAGACTTAACAACTCGGTAATCATATTCATGCACTGCATTGTATGTGCCTTGGGGCTGTGGAGCACTGCGGGAGGTTGTCATGCATACCGTAAGATGAAGAAGCTGGGGGAATGCAGGCGAGGGCATGCATCATTTCTACATACATCCTTGCATTAACAAGAGTACTTAGGACCTGTTTGATTGTATTGCCTTATCATTACTACTTGATTGAATTGATAACATGTTAACTTTTACTGTATAGTTCCACTGAGTTGATCACTCACTCCCACGTTCTGGGATGGTGTCTCGACACCAACCAGACTCTGCCTTAGATGCAAATGATGATGCGACCCCCGAGGCAGAGCAGGAGTATGAGGATGATGAGGAGGCGTTCTCCTCTATGCAGTTCTCAGGCGGGTTCATGTGAGTCGTGTCCGGATCTATAGGGATTTAGGGTTTATATTGAAATGTGTTATGTCATTTTGATACTTATATTTTGAGACAAACACTTGTAATTATAACCTGGCAGAGCATACATATCTCAGGGACTTATGCATGTACACATATATTTCTTTAGTCTTCCGCTTGTATATCTCACCTGTCCTTGGATTATGTTTCAGTTTTGGTTTTATCTACTTCATGTGTTATGCACTAATACAGACAACATACATTCATCGGTACATATGTTGCATAAGTGATGTTTTGAAACTCAAGAGCTGAGTTGTGCTTGACCCCCGAATTTTAGGGCGTTACAATCTGCCTCGCAACTCATTGAGTCGACTCAGACAGCGACTTGGCGCGGCACCCCATGAAGGACAATCGTCCTTCCCTCCTTCTCCTTTCTCTCCTTTCTTCTTCCTTTCCTCTTCTTCTTCTTCTTTTTCTTTTCTCCTTTCTTTTTCTTCATGGACTGCAACAACTTGGGACAAGAGTGTAACAAGGGTGAGTTAGACTCAGCAACGAGTCAACTTTTGAACTCGACACCACCCACGACTCTCTCTTTCTCTCTGTCTTCTTTCTCTCTACCTTTCTTACTCCTCATTTCTTCATCTTTGCCTTCCTTCCTCCTATTGGGGAACCTTCAGCAACTCATCCAGCAAGGTCTGGATTTCACCCAGGCTCGGACCATGACCTGAACTGAATCGAGGCAGCCAAACTCAGCTCGATTCTCTCCTCTCTCTCATCTTATCTCAATTTCTTTTTCTCCTCTATCTTCTCTTTTCTTCATTGCTTTCTTCTTTCTTTTACCATGCTGGAATACAGACCAACAACCCATCCCCAAGCCGACTCGACTCAGTTTCTGTCGAGATGAGTCGACTCGATGCAACACGAATGGCGCCCTATCCTCTCTCTGTCAGTTGCTATTTTTAGCAATGGATGCCCTAAAAGAAAAGAGAGTATTTATAGCTTTATAGGAGCCTAGAAGCATCGGCTCTTAATCAGCCAATTAGATACCATTTTGGTCGCTTAACCTATGATGTTTTATGGCCATGGAATTGAATCAAGCATGTATGGCTTTGATCAGAGGTCACAGATGATTTTCTGGCATTAAGATCTTCTAGATGGATGACCCTGATCAAAGGATGGGCCCCATCACTAGGTGATGGGTTTCCATGACGAACGGAGGAGATGACTCCTTCATTAATGGTGAAATGTAAGTGAAGGGTTTATCTTATGATCCGTCATGTGTAAACGGTCCGGATCAGTCTAATAATCATTGTAGGGGCCATTAATAGATAATTTGGGCTTCATATACTAGAGAAGAGCAAGACATTACATCTCGATTCGATTTTATTATTATTATTTCTTTTTATAGTTGATGAGATATCGCACGAGTTCTCATTGGAAGCGATCGTGGGCATGAGATGCCCTACAGCCGATGCCCCAGATGCATTTTCAAAAGTTCCTAGAGATGTTTGGGTGGCTAGGATCGAGCCAGACGTTTAAACGGAAAGGGTTCCTTTCGTAACATCCTAGTCTTCTGCAAAAACCCTAAAATAGCTCTAAATTTAAATCCATGGTTGAGATTATTCCAAATGGAGGGTGGATATAGTGTCTTTGGAATTGCCAGCTAAGTGGAAAGTAATGTTTCTTTTTTCGAAAACGAACAGAGCGCATCCTCCTCTTGGGTCCGCTATTGTGTGCGTGATCGAGTGTATGACTTCACGTGGATTTCATGCCATTGGTCAGAATCACAATTACTGGTTCAGATCAATGTTCTGATCTCAATTGGGGCCCACTTGATCGAGTTTTACGGACACGGTCTGCATGCTGGAAAAAAGGAGGGAATTAGTTTCCCTCTTTTTTTTGAAAGGCATCGGGTCAACACACGGTTGACCCGATTCTTGGTTTGGTATGTTGTGAGTGCACATGCACTAATGCATACTCAGCTCATAAGTGGGGTCCACAGTGATGTCTTTGATTAATCTATTCCGTTAATTTGACTCTACTACTATTGCTAGACCATCAGACTAATTTTCCAGTGGATCCATCCGTCAGATGGCCCATAACATATGCGTAATATTAAATATTATTTTTATTTTGTTTTTAATATCATTGGTACTATTAAATTTGTTATTATATCATCTATTTATATTTAGTCAGATGGTTCTCTCTTTTGGTCATTTTATAGGTTTATCTAATGCAAATTACTTATTTATATTTAGATATATATATATATAATAATTATCATTATTATTATTAGTTTATATATTATCTATGTGGGTCACACACCGATCAATGTCATCTATTCATAGGGCTTTAATTTGAAGGATTAGATCATTTTAAATTTGTAAGTGGGCCACATCACGTGGGTCTTAACGTTCAGTTATTGATTTATTTAACTTAACTATTATATATGAAATTTTTGTTATTGTAACTATTAAAATTAAATTGTGGGTTGAGATTTATCAAATGATGGTGAATAAAATAGGTTATTTGCGCCTTCACTCAAACATACTAACATAGTTTATAATAGTAATACTTAAGCACACAGGAAAGTACTGGGCGTTACATGCATGACTTGGATGGTATGACTTGTGCATTTCGGGTCTTGTATGTCACGATCACTTTATGCCCTAGTGACATCAGGGCTATGGCCTCTACAGGCATATCCTGGATGGTCAGATTGAATACTGAAAATATTGGTTTTAGCATTAATACGCTATGAATGTCCTTAGGTGAAAGTCCCTAAACCCTTGTGGTACTAGTAAGATGCTTCAACGTCGAGACCGAGTGGATAACATGAGCTCCCGAGTACCGAATACCAGTAGGCTGTCTCCCACTATGTCGTGGTCAGTTGAAAAGGGGTGTGACCTTATTCGCCTGAGGGTAGGGGTCTATAAGCTAGGTTGAGTTTGACTGGCTCGTAGATGGGTCCGCTATTGATGAGCAGGGTGGGCATTGGCATACCACTGGCAAGGCGGATAGTGAGGTCTCTTCCACTCACTTGGTCATGTGCGCGATGGGGTGGCAGCCAGTGTTGGAGTGTACTAGACCCCGGTGATGTTTCCAGTGATGAAACATACTGATACGTGGACTAGTCAGAGATTGACATGCTTGCATTGCATCTCTAGTATATGACATTCGGCCATATAGGCCTTGCATTGCATAGCCTTGGTATGGCTAACATCATTTATAGACTTGTCAGTTTAGCCTTCCATCATTTCTGCTTACTCTGACATCTGTATGCTTGGCACATGCATTGCACACACACGCATGCACTCTCTAACTTCATAGTGAGCCTATGCGCATTCGTTACGTGCAGATTATGCTAAACTGCAGCAGCATTGAAGAAGGAGCATGTGCCCGATCTTTTGGAATTTTGTTATACGATGTATTACCCTTTTAGCACTATACTCAAATTTTATATTAGTGGATATGTGATAATGTTTTGATGACTTGGGTACACTTATGATTATGTTCTTTTTTTAAAAAAAAAAATCACCCTAAAAATCCTCCTTGTAGGATCTCAGGATCGGAACCTGGCGCATGGGAGCTGAGAGCGGAGAATGGGGTACTACGGAGGCTGTTGGCACCGAATTCGGTAATTGAGAATTGTGTGAGCTCGGTTCCCGAGTTTGGGGCATGATAGATGATCTGTGTATGGATACAATTGGCTTGCCATTTGGATGCACTAATCGACAAGTATGATCAGAAGTTGGTTCGACAGTCACTGATAATCGATCGTGGTCGTAACTATACAGATATGTGCAGGGTATTAACTTAGGTTATTGCCATATAATTGATTATGATCTAACGCTTCAAAAGCCACAACTTTGGCAACGATTGGTTACAGACAATTAACTTAAGTTCTTAATTAATTTTAAGAATATTCACACATCTCGTGTATTGTCCTTGCAAGTCCAAGTTGGGTGATTTAAGACATGATCTCAGCTCAATGCCCCTCAATGGATGACAAATCCGCTAAGACCAATGTTTTTCTATAATCTTGGGTTTACTAGCACACTAATGAAATAGTTTAGAGCTTGTTCTGAAAATCGGGTTATTTTTGGAGTGAATTGGATAGCGAGATTTCTCATGCCCAATGATTAAGGTTTGAGTTAGCTAAGTTCACAGTGTAGCCTATTCGCAATTAACGGAAAGGACAATTCGATCTTAATCACCCTAAGTTGTTGGTTCTTAGGCTAATGGAGTAATTGGGTTAGTTTGGTTTGTTAATTAATATCCAACCTCTAGTTGTCTTGACTTTTGGTAGGTATTTATTTAATTGTGGTTGTCTTGATTGGCAAGTAATAGGTCGACTAGATTTGGGCCCTAAATGAATAAATCACGAGGCTAGACTTGAGGTTTAAGTGATTGGTCAGATTTGTTGGCTTCATATGGTTGATTAATAAGATTTGTGTAGTTCTTTAATGGTACTACCCACATATAGGCTCACCTCAAGTGTTAAGGTTCAGAAAGTGACAATGTAATATAATTATAGTCAAAATTTTAATTTTAATTTTTTAAAAATCCAACGTAGCAAAAATTCGAGGCGTTACAGCCCACTTAGTCTAGCGAAAGGCTTTTACAAGCACTCCGCCTTAGCTTCCATTGCCTGTCCGACCAAATCTGCTCCTATCACAATATTGGTGCCAGCGAAGGGGTTAATCGCATGGGATGTGATCCATCATGCTTTGTTTTCTAAAATTCAAGTCGATCACTTGTTGCATGACCTACTCTTAGGTGTAAGTGTTAAAAAAAAAAGTCTCAACTGTGATGAATATATATATATATATATATATATATATATATATATATATATATATATATTTGGAATCTACTAGGTGGAGTGGATATCTTATAATTGTTATGGTGGACTCTGTAAAAAAATCAATGTTAGAGATCTCTCCATATTGTTTCCTTTGGTGTGAGACATCCTAATCTTAGCTTGAGTTTTTAGCCTTGGGTCTAGTGTGGGATTGCATAATTAAAGGTCAGCTAGATTTCATATAGGTATTAAGGTGGGCTTGAGTGTGCCTCCAATTTGTTTTTTTCTTTTTTAAGAAGATAAAAGCTAGATTTCTTCTTTAGGACAAAAACACATATTCCAAACCTAAATCTCATTATCAGAAGGACGGCACTACCAATTTTTATGGGGCCCTCCATGATCTATATATAAACTCCACTCTGACCAGTAGTTGTGTAATCTGATATTAGGCCTATGCCAAAAAGACTAGGCTAGTCTCTGATTCAGATGAGTTACACTAAAGGAAATAGTTGTGATAATGTTGATTTTTATAGGGACCACCATAAAAGATTATAAGAAATCCACTTCAACCATTAGACTTCAATATAACATTTACGCTTAGGGCCCAAGAATCAGGACAATCCATGAATCAGGTGGGTTACACAGAAGACGATAGTTTGGAGGGTGATAATCATCGTGTAAATTATTTTTAATCATATGGTCCACCTAAATTGTAGATAGGGACCCTTTTTAATACCTATGCATAAAATTAGGTAATGCGAATAATGATTGGATTGGATTTTCAGGTACAAAAGTTAAGGCTCACATAGCTTTTAATTTTTTTAAAGTGTAATATCTCTTCGCACTAGGAAGCGATGGGGCTTCCATTTATGCCAAAATCTCTTATAAAGGGTAAATTCAACTTTTCATCTTACATCTGTATGTATAGAGGAATGCTTTTATAAATATGGATGGTCAAAGCACGCTATTGAAATATCGTATACTTAGAGGAAATTTCAGGTAAAAACTCCTTACTTTTATAGCACAAACATATGACGGTTCTATGAGCAGCATCTGTGATAATAACCTAAAGTGAGATAATGGGCCCACATAGAAAGACCTAAAATCTTTGAGTAACTATGAAATCCTCCTATTTGGATGTGCATGCTACCATGGCATTTTCAATTTGATTAGTGGACACATGTTATAGTGATTTTAAACTGATATAGTGGGCTCTACCATGCCTTAAAAGTTCCCAATTTGGAATATCTTATGCCTTCATTCTTTGTCCTTTCATTTGGATGGGACCATTTTCTCTGCTTCCTTTCTAAAAAATGTATTTGTTAGATTTTTCTAGTAGAGATTTTCCCAAGATGGGTAGGCCCATTAAGAAGACTGGAAAATGGATCTACTTCTACAAACAAATTGTATGTTTGTTTAGAATAGAAATTGGAGAATCCAATCAATTTTCGTTAACAAGACACTTACACTTGGCTGAGAAGTAGCAATGTCACAACAAAGTGTTTGCATCTACTTTTCCTCATCAATAAGAGAATATGACATTTGTTTTAAAAATCAAATAAAGGGAAAAGAGTTTACCTTTTGATATGGTATTTTAAATTTCAAATTTGAAATGAAAACAATTTAATTTTGTGGGATCACAATCAAAATAATTATAAATGCAAAAGAAAAATCTTTTCTAAGACTTTTCTTTAACAAAATAAACATGCACAAAGAGTTTACTTCACTTTGGGGTGATGTCATTTCCATAATTTCGCTTTCTCTTGTATAACCCTAGTTTACCTTCAATCTAATTAAGCCATTAAACACAATGCATGATTATGTAGATTGGTTAAAACCAGAAGGCTAACCAGATGCATAATAATTTGATTTCTAGGTAGTGCAAGTAAGACCCATGGATGAAAGATCTATCTCATTGCCCACCATGGTGAATCATGCCCAAAATATATCTTGCGTTAAACACTTTTAACTTTTTCTTATGTTTTACATATAACACCCTTTCTCTTGTTGATTAACTGGCAGACCATTAGACCTGAGTTGTTAGATCATCATTAAGTGTGATAAAAATAGTTTTAATGGTTAAAATAGTTAAGCGTATTGTTAGTATTTGTTGTGAGTCAGGATCAAACTCTGATTTTGAGTATGATTAGGACCAATCGTGATAACACCTAGTGGATTGGGCAAAACTTAAATGTTGAAAACCTTCATAAAGAATTTTAAAATCATTTTAAGTACCAGGCCTTGTTCAAAATTACTTAATGAGTCCCTAATCAATTAAATATTTTCGTGAACACATTCTGAAGAAACTACTAGGCCCTTATTAGCCCATATGAGAATCAAAAAACATTGATGGATGCACATAATCACATCCACTTTTACTAACCACATGGTAGTTTTATAAAGCAATCTAAAGCCATACAACAAAACTATTAAAACCTGATATATCATTAGGTCTAAAGAAAAAAATAAATTATAACGCATCATTAAGTCAAATCATAATTGTGGTAGAAGGGCCCCTATAATAGTAACTTGATGTCGATCTACCAATGCAAATGCCTAAAGGTCCACTAAGATCCTTTATCCATGGTGCACTCACATTGCCATGTGGGTAGGGCTAGGGTACACTAACACCAAGTCAGTCCTCAGTGATAGACATTGTCCATTATGACCCAATTCAATCTCCTGACACAAGATGATCAATCTTTTCACTAAGTGATGACCAAAATTTTATCCTAGAACTAGTGGTGGCTATGGTTTAACAGGATATTAAGATCCTTGGACCTCAACTCTCTCTTAGTCAATGATTGTTTGTCCAATCTCGAGTTCTCCAGAAAAACCAGAGCAATTACTCCTTCACTTAACCTTTATTCATGTACATTTAAGGTGGCACCACATATTAATTAAAGTAACATTTTATCCTCTTATGACACATGGTCATTATAGTTTACGGGTGAGATCATCACCATTACATCCTCATGGCCAGTTGATTAGGCTCACATTGGTTTTCGAATGCACAATCCAACTATTTTTGAATGGAAAATGGTCATCTATTGAAAGTTGTCCAATCCATGTTAAATGGCATGATTGTATTGTTAGTACCCTAGTTTGTCAATAACATGTGTCTTTGTGTCTTTGAGTCGGTTGAGCCTTCAAATAAAAGAACTTAGAAAATTTTGAAACTATGATCCATGGTGTGAGAACCTAGCTCTAGTTAGGATCCCTGATTAAGAGAACTTAAAGATGTGAATCCAAGATTCCCTACTCAAGAACTCAACTAAAAATAGGGATACCAACTGGAGAACTTAGAGACTCTATACTTAGTGCCTTGGTTGGCATGTTTAATGACACTAGTGATTGGTTACAAGTTATATAGTGAGTTTGCTTTTATAAATTTTGAAGATGAAATTTTTGGTAAGGGGGGTAGAATTTTAATACTCGTATCCTAATAGTATCTGAACCGTACATTCTAATACCCTTAGGTCGTCGGAAGTTCCTGAAAGGACCCGAACCTATATGCAAGTACACATCCAAGTGAACGGAACCCCGTGAACACAAAACCTACATCAACAAGACCGCGTCGTCGCCATGAACCCATCGGTACCCTTGGCGTGCTAATACGATTGTCCGATCCTAAGTTATCATGAGAAGAACAATAATGTTCATGTGTGCAAGGGGCGTTGAAAATGACTTAAATAGTGTCACAAATTACTAAAATTTCTAGAAAATCTATGAGCTGATTAAGCCCCTTAATCAAGTTTTAATGTTATTATAATATAACCATAAACTAAATTAACCCATCATGATTAGATTCTAATAAAGGTATGGAATACTTTCCCATAAAGTCAAAGAATATCCTTGATTTAAGGAGAGGGAGCCACCTCATATGTTTTAGAGAATGATTAAGTTTTAATTAATTAGGCTTAAGGACTATTATCAATAGGTTAGATGTAATAAAGATTACTTATTTAACCTAATAAAATGGCATTAACCAAAAGTCAACAAAATCCCTTATTGTAAGGGATATTTACCAACACAACATTTTCTAAAAACAATTTAGACTAATTTAAGAATGATTAATGCCATATAAGTATATTTAATAAAGTTAAAACAATGATTATATTAAAGTTGATAAAGTGCATGAATCAAAAGTTAATATTTTTTCCTTGAATCAAGGGGAACCAAGTATATTGTCCCCCACTTTTCTAGAAAGTAACCTTGTACTTGATTAGGAAGTGATTAAGTCCCTTAATCCATAATTAGTTGGGACAAATGACCCCTAAAATAATGAGGAACTTCCACAAGCCCCATAACCTAGAAAACTCATATTAATTACCCTCTTATGTATAAATAAACATTCCTTTGGGGACCTTAGTGCTTGAATTCTATCCCCTCCTTGTTGAGAGACAGAGAGAGAGAGAGAGAGAGAGAGAGAGAGAGAGAGTTGGGCCACATATGAAGGTCATCCATCATGTCCATCCAACTCATCCATGGTGATCAACACCCTTAATCTAGGTGAGTACAACCCCTTCACTCGTTCTTATTTCTTTTTCGTGTGTTTATGAATGATCAAGATAATCTAATTAATGGTGTGGATAAGACATATAAAATCAACTTGATATAAACTTCAGGTGAGACCCACTGACCATGGGCTCCACCATGATGATTATCAGCCATCCAACCTGTTTATATGGTCATAATGACCTGAATGGAGAGATCTTACGAATAACAGCTTAATAAGGCACAATGGGCCACTGTGATGCAACTATTTTATCCAAACTGTCGAATCTGTGGACCACACTAGGGTGTAAACCCACACACCACACCTCTCTATATATAGTATGTATGTATGTATGTGTGTCTATATATATTTCTTTTTTTTAAGGTGGGGCAAGGAGGAGGTGACGTCCTCCTTGGACGTTGTTCGCCTAAAGAGGGATGTTCCTGTCTTCTTTTAAGGCTAAAGCAATGTGAAGCTGTTATGAAAGGAATTTTCGGGAGATATTTCCATTCTTTAGAGTCGTTAGAAGATTTGGATTGAATAAGTCTTTTATAACGTTGTTGAACAGTGTTGTAACTGTTGCTTGTTTATTTCTTTTTTTTTAAAGCTCTTTTTGTTAAAGATTTCCTTGTATAAAAAGATATGTGGAGGAAGTGGAATGGGAGGACTTTTGATATCAACTCTTTACAGAGGTGTCTGGAGGGATAGTTCCCCTCGAAGAGAACCTTTATTTTGTCCATTATTTTAGTTCATCTAGCCATAGGCCAAGGAAGAAGATCCAGGTCTATCACTTTGGTATTAGAGCCAGATGAAATGGCTGATTCACAAGCTTCTCAAGCCCAAGAAAACATCAATGTTCAATAGGCACTCTCAGTTATCATGTGATGACTTACTCTTCTTGATGGCCACTATGAGGAGATTGCCAGTTCACTTAAAAAGGGGAAGGAAATGACCGTTGGTGGACCTGGCAACACTAATGGGTCATCCCATTTGGGGTCCACAGGGCCCATCCAATCCAGAATAGTAAAGCTCGATTTTTTGACATTCAACGGAGGTGACCTATCTAGATGGATTTACCGAGTAGAACAATTCTTCGCCTATCATCACACGCCAACAAAGGAGCGATTAACGATCGCCTTATTCCATTTACAGGATGACGCCTTACATTGGTATCAATGGTATGAGAAATCATAAATTTACATGTCTTAGCGGGAGTTCTTATCAAAATTGAATGATCATTTCGGGCCGACTAAATATGAAGATCACTCTGGAGCACTTGCCAAGCTACGTCAAACTTCTTCGTTATGGGAGTACCAAATTGAATTTGAAAGGCTGGCCAATTGGACGGACAGTTTGACTTGGGCTTTTCTCATTAGTTGCTTCGTTTGTGGCCTATGGGACGACATCTATTTGGATGTCCAAATGTTTCGTCCTGCTACCTTAATGCAGGCCATAGCCTTAGCCCTACTAAGAGGAAAAAGTAGCCACAAGACGACGTTTGGGCTGGCCAGATTCTAGTAAGACCCCTTCCGCAACTGCCAAAGAAGGAGAGTCCAAGGTGCTATTACTGTCCATCAAATGACTTTCTCCTACTGAGGCAAAAGAGCATCGAGATCGAGGGCTTTGTTACAATTGTGATAAAAAATTTCACCCTAGGCATCGATGTAAAACCCAAAGGTTTTTCCTGATCGATGGGGCATGGGAACCAATGCCTAAAGATGACACCAAAGATGCAGATGAGGTAGAGATCGGGCATGAATCAAGCACTCCACCCGAAATTTCACTTCAAGCGATAGCGGGCTCACCCACTCTTCAAACCATCCGTGTTTGCGACTATTTATATTAGAATCTGGTCACCATACTGATTGATTCTGGGAGCACCCACAATTTTCTAAACCCTACTACCATCAAGAAGGTTGGAATTTCTACCTCGGCCAAGGATGCATTTGAAGTGATGGTTGTCAATGGTGATTGGTTAATGAGCCAAGGTAAGTGTACGAGTCTATCATTATGATTGCGAGACTTCATTACCTCCACTGATTGCTATATACTTCCTTTAGGTGGGTGTGATGTGGTTTTAGAAGCACATTAGTTACATACTCTTGGGACAATTTTGTGGGATTTCTCTCATATGTGGATACGATTCACTATTGATAAACAAGAATATACTATGAAGGTATGATGCAAACTACACTCCAATTGGTGGATGGATCCATATTTAATAAAGAAGCTAAGAAAGTGGGGTGGGGAATGGTGTTACGACTTTGTAACATGGAAGGTTTTTGTGATCCTACCCTCCCAGCACCCGATTTAAAGTCTATACTCAATACCTATCAAGATGTCTTCAAAGAACCTCAGGGGTTGCCACCTTCTAAGTCCCCCATGACCATCGAATACCATTGAAAAATGGGGCACGACCTATCAATGTGAGGCCTTACTGCTGCTTGCATTATTTAAAAAATGACATTGAGCGAATGGTACAAGACATGTTGGTAACCGGAATAATTCGACCTAGTTCAAGCCTATACTCCTCACCAATGCTCTTGGTACGCAGGTTGGATGATAGCTATCAATTATGTATTGATTATCACGCCCTTAATCAAGTGACCATCAAGGATAAATATCCCATACCGGTTGTTCACAACCCCAAGTGTAGGGCCACGATGTAGTAATAATCTCGGTAAGACTGAGGTCGAATCCACAGGGCCTGAAACTTGTACGTTTCTGAAATTAACTAGAAGTAGAACTAGAAGAAGATGTGAAATTAATTCTAAAGTATTAGAGAGAGTAATTAAAACTAAGAATTTAACTATGGGAACTAGGGTGCCAAGGATCCACTTATAGTGATCAAGGAGCTCTCTTACTTGATTCAAGTAACACAATTGGAATTGGAATCATATTCGATCCAATTGGAAGATATATCAATAAAACCAAATCTGAACTTTCATTAACCTAATTCTCAGTGAAGGAGAACTATTATAATTGGCAGGGATTCCATCACCAAACCATGCATAGGAGATAATGGCAAACAACATGATTTACCAATCTCATAATCTCAAAGCAGGAGAATTGTGAAGATTAGGAAGGATTCCATCACCCTACCATGCCCAAGGGACAATGGTGAACAACAGGACTTACTAATTTCACAATCTTAAATCAAGAAAAGAAGATACTCAAAGTTATTGCAAATCTACTATAATTTGAGTCACAATAAACCATTAAAAACTAAAAGTATTCCTTAAATATCAAATTAGAATCCATGGAGTTCAACATAAACATGAATTAAAGCAATAAAAATATCCCATCATGTTACAAGCTTCACCTCTTAGCCCTAGCTAAGAGGTTTACCCAACTATAGACATGATTAGATCTAAAACCCTATAAGAAAGCATGAAAATAACTAAGGAAGAAGAAGAAAAACTCTTGGCGATAACTTCTCTACCATTTTGCTCAACTCCTTAAACCCTAGAAGATACGTAAGAACATCCTAAGGAGTCCTATTTATAGTTGTGGAACTCCAACTTTCGCACCTAGTTGGAAAACTCTAAAAATCGCCTCAAATTTATACAGTTTGCTAAAATAGACTTTACTTTACGCAGTTTTCCAAAATAGACTTCACTCTACGCAATTTCATAAAATGACCTAGAGTTTCAAAATATGCTTTTTCAGGACTATTTTAGTATTCCTTTTCTTCACTTCAAATCTTTGATTCTCTTCATTCCTCACTTGGTTTTCTTAGATCTTTGGCATGTGAATTCTTCAATCTTGGTCTCCTAAGATCTATCCCTTGCTTTGGTGATTCTCGAGCATCAAATCCGTGCTTTTAATATCCTTTTCAATCCAAGCTCTTAAATTCACCTTGCAACATAAACATGAGTAAAATAAAACATTAAGAATTATCATTTTCATAAAACCAAGATATAAATGAGGGATGATATGCAATATTTGACCCTCAACACTAGTCATTGAGGAGCTGATTGATGAGCTTCAATACTCTTATTATTATTCGAAGTTGGATTTGAGGTCAGGGTACTATCAAATCCAAGTGGCAGAAGGAGATGTCCCCAAAACAGCGTTCAAAACCCTCGAAGGTCATTATGAATTTATGGTGATGTCATTCGGCCTCACTAATGCGCCATTAGCATTCCAAAGTCTCATGAACAATATTTTTCATCCTTACCTATGAAAGTTTATACTAGTGTTCTTCGATGATATTCTCGTCTATAGTAAGACATGGTAAGAACACTTGGAGAATTTAGCCATTGTATTGGGCCTTCTGCTGTCTTATCAACTATATGCAAAAATATCCAAATGCAAGTTTGGTCAATGGGAAGCTGAAATTTGGGGCACGTCATATCTGGTGCTGGAGTAGCCGTGGAGCCAGAAAAAATTCAAGCCATGTTAGACTAGCACAGGCCCAACTCGCTCAAAGCCTTACAAGGCTTCTTAGGCTTGACAGGTTATTACCATAAGTTTATCAGTGATTATGGCAAAATTGCTGGTCTACTCACAACCCTCCTCAAAAAAGATTCCTTTCATTAGAATGAGCAAGCTAACCAGGCTTTCATAAACCTTAAGAAGGCCATGACAAATCCTCCTGTGCTTGTTTTGCCTTATTTCTCAAAGACATTTACAGTGGAGTGTGATGCATCAAGTGGTGGGATTGGAGTAGTCTTAATACAAGATGGTCATCCAATTGCTTTCATTAGCCAAGCATTACAAGGGAAAATTCTAGCATTATCCACATACGAAAAGGAAATGTTAGCCTTGGTCCATGCGGTCCAGAAATGGAGGCCATACTTACTTGGCCGACGGTTCATCATCCGTACCAACCACAAAAGTTTAAAATTTCTTTTAGAGCAGTGGATTGCCACGCCAACACAACAAAAATGGCTTGTCAAACTTATGGGATATGATTACAAGGTAGAGTACAAAAAGGGTGTGAAAAATGTTGCAACCAATGCTTTATCCAGAAGGCACAAAGTGGGAGAGATCCTAACTTTGTCCACACCTATCACTAATTGGTTGAATGAAATTAAGAGAGATTACCATGGTGATCCAGTAAGCCATGACCTCGTTCAGCTTTGGAACACAGGCCAACTAGATACTAAATGGTATGATATGCTTGATAGGCTCCTGTTTTACAAAGGACGACTATTTGTCGGTTCAATCAAAAGCCAAATTAATGACCGAGTTACATGCTTCGTCCATTGCTAGTCATGTGGGATATCACAAGACGTGGCAACGAATCAAGAAACAATTTTATTGGCTAGGGATGAGAAGAGCAGTAAAAGCGTTCATCATGGAATGTGACACGTGCCAATGAAATAAATATGAGAATACCTCCCCAACAGTCTCCTCCATCCTTTCCAATTCCCAAGCGTATTTAGACAAATATTGTTATGGACTTCATTGAGGGCCTTCCTCTTTCGCAGGGACAACCTGTGATCATTGTGGTAATAGATCATCTGTCCAAATATGCCCAGTTTATAGCTCTTAGTCATCCTTACATGGCTAAGTCAGTTGCACAAGCTTTTGTGGACAACGTATTTAAGCTCAATGGGATGTCATAGTCGTTAGTCAGTGATCGTGACTTAGTTTTCACCAGTGCATTTCGGCGAGAACTATTTCATTTGCAAGGAAGCCAGCCGCGCATGAGCTCGGCATACCACCCCCAGACCAATGGTCAATTGAAAGTTCTGAACCAATGCTTGGAGGGGTAATTATGTTGTTTCTGTAGTCACAAACCCAAGGAATGGACTCGTTGGCTCCCTTGGGATGAATGGTCATATAATACGACGATCCATTCAGCAACCAAGATGACTCCTTTTGAGGCCATTTGCGGGGTTCCTCCTCCCTCGCTCTTGAGCTATGTACTAGGTACTACAAAAGTGTAAGCCGTGGGTACTGAGTTACAGCAAAGGGATGTCATTCGTCAGCTTCTCAAAGATAACCTCATTAAGGCTCAGGATCGTATGAAGAAATTTATTGATGCTCGTTGAACCAATCGTGAGTTCAAGGAAGGAGACTGGGTTTATCTTAAGCTACAGCCCTATCATCAAAGCATGGTCGCTCAATGTCATTCTATGAAATTATCGTCAACGTAATATGGCCCTTATCAAGTTCTACAGCGGATTGGTCTAGTTTCTTACAAACTTGACTTGCTTGAAGGGTCTAAGGTTCACCTAGTATTTCATGTGTCTCAGCTCAAACGAAGAATAGGACTGACTATTCCTTTATAAATTGACCCCACCTACCTTGCTGCTTAAAGACTTCTTAACCAAGGAACCAGAATGAGTTGTAAATCGACCATTAATCCAATGGTGAAATTGTCCACTTGAAGAAGCAACCTGGGAAACCTTCACTTCTGTCAAGGAACGATTCCCCACTTTTAACCTTAAGGACAAGGTTACTTTTAAGGGGGAAGGATTGTTATAAGAGGAATTTTCGGGAGATATTTCTGTTCCTTAGAGTCTTTAGAAGATCTGGATTGAATAAGTCTTTTGTAATGTTGTTGAACATTGTTGTAACTGTTTCTTGTTTATCCCCTTTTTTTTAGCTCTTTTTGTTAAAGATTTCCCTGTATAAAAAGATATCTGGAGAGAGTGGAATGAGAGGACTTTTGCTATCAACTCTTTACAGAGGTGTCTAGAGGGACGGTTCCCCTTGAAGAGAACCTTTATTTTATCTATTATTTTAGTTCATATAGCCATAGGCCTACCAAGAAGACCCAGGTCAAGCTCATCGTGACCACACCATGTTGTATGTGTTCAATCCACACCGTCGACTTTTAGGAAGACGTTAAGTTAGGCTGGGCCCCAAATATGAGTTAGACATAGATTTAGAGTGGGCCACATCATAGATAACAATGGTGGTAATGACACCTGCTAATGAAACCTTTATGGCCCACCGTGACACTTTTATACATTTAGACTTGCCAAACATTGAACTCATTGGGCCTGCCATGGGTTTGGGAACCTAATAGACGGAGTGGATCATTATTGTCTGAGCCCCACTTACAACAACAAAAATAACAAGATGATAATAATAATAATGATAATGATAATAATAATAATAATAATAATAATAATGATGATGATGATGATGACGATGATGATAACAATGAATGTATATATATTAGGACGCTCTTACTGTCAACGTCCAAAGGACGCTGCAATAAGCAGCATCCCCGCTGCTTTGGCGGTTAGAATGTTGTGGGACTTACAACAGGCCCCACCATGATGTATGTATTCGATCGACACCGTCCATCAGAGTTTTCATACCATTTCAAGCCTTGGGTTGAAAAATGAAGCATATTTAGGTCTCTTGCCATGCCCTAAACCCGTGAACCGGGCTCACAAAATTTCTGATCGCCGAATCCGGTGCGATAACCTCCATAGTACGCCATTTTCTGCTCCCAGCGCCCATACGTCAGATTCTAATCCTGCGATCCTAAAAGGAGGATTTTCAATGAATTTTTTTTTTGTAAAGAATTATAACCATAAATATACCCAAATCACAAGAACAACATCATCACCACATATCCACTAATATAAATAATATAATACAGTGCTGAAAGGAAAATACATAAATAACAAAATCTCCAAAACGATCTTCCACAAGCTCCTGCCTCAACGTTGCTATGACCTAATGTCACCTGCATGCAACGGTCATACATAAGCTTACTAAGAAGCTTAAAGGGTGGTGCATGTGTGCGCAATATATGTGCCAAGCACACAAATATCAGAGTAAGCGGAAATACTGCAAGTCCATGAATACTATCAACCATAACAAGGCTATGTGATGTAAGACATAATATGCTAAATGTCATATGCTGAGGACGCAATGTAATGTGTAAATCTTGACAAGTCCATGAATACCATCATCCTTATCTTGGCCATGTAATGCAGAAACATAGTAAACAAAATGTCATATACAGAGGATACAATGCAATATGCAATGTAAAATAAATGACAAAGCTAGAGTGTGTAGTCAGGATGATAGTACATGGTATCGCAAGCTGTGGGGTTCATTACAAGGGACTTCTATCCAAACTAGTCTCATACCTAAATATAGATTGCTAGACTTAATGTGGTAAACTCCTGATCTCAGGTTAGTTGCGCACCCAATTAAAATCATGGCCATTACAAAGGTACACATAATGATTTGGTTATGTACCACAAGCCCAAGTGAATAGTGAATGAATAAATGAATGAGTCAAGTGCTAGTACGCAACTCCTTCTTAGCAAGTCCACATATGACCGCCACAGCGCTTCCAATGTGGGACAAAGTTCCACCTCACTGTACGCACAGTAGCCTACCAACCATTGGTAGCTTGCCCAGGCCCTTAGGCCCCGCCCACATCAGCGCCCGCCCATACGTGCAATAGTGGCAGGGCGTCACAATATCAATATTAAACATCTCTGGGATATCACCGAGGTCTAGTGCACTCCACACTGGCTGCCGTCTCCCTATCACGCAACCAACATTAGGAAAAGATCTCACTATCCTACTAACTAGTAGTCTGCCAATACCTACCTGACTCATCGATAGCAGGCTCATTTACGAGCTTGTCATACTCAGCTTAGCTTATAGCCACCTCACTCGAGCGGATAAGGCCACACCCCCCTCCAACCGACCCCAACACAGTGGGAGACGCAGCCTACTGGTATTAACACTCGGGCACTTATGTATCCACTTGGTCGAGACGTTGGAGCATCCCCTAGCTACGGAGATTTTCACCCACAGACATCCAAACTGCCCATATGCTCAGTCCCAAACATTTCTATTGTCCCATCTAGTCATCGACGATATGCCTGTAAAGGCCACAACCCTTATGTCGCCGGAGCGTACAATGATCATGTAATAAAAAATGCGAGATGCATGAGTGATACCATCTAGTTATGCATCAACCTGCACGTACGAAGTGATCATGTGGGGAAACTCCATCTTGTAAGGAGTCCCCTAAATAACTCAGCCCAATGACAATGCTATGATCAAACATTCCTTACAACAGGCATATAAGTGATTTGTATGAACATGTATCATTACGTAATACTAAACATGTTCTCAGTGTGTCCTACTAGACTAAGTACACTAGCATGATTATCGGATATAACAAGTAATGATCGGCCTTAACCAGTATGTCACTTACAAGAATAGAGGCTGAACGATACGCCCCACTAGACATACAGAAGTCTATATGGAATGGTCCATGTTAGACTATCATAACCTACTCAAGGTACTAGCATAACATATATCCTAAGGTGGGTCCACTAAAAGGATGGTCGATCTAACCCATGCATCAAGGTAGTCTCCGCACAATAGATATACCAAATCTGATGCAACATATTCTTCCATCTACAGCAAGGGGTGATGATGTACTCTACTCTAGATAGCGGATGGCCTAGATAACACACTAACGTCCAGGATGGACCTCACACTCGTCTTAATAAGGACATGGACGGTGTGGATGATATGTACATGTTACGAGGTCCTAACAAATGGGGTACAAAGGTAGGATACATTTTTGGTGGTGAGTCAAGTAGGTATACAATGAGGTGAGTTCACAGGGTGAGCTAAAAGGGTGAACAATTGGGCTTCCTCAATCGCTTATCATGAATAAACTAGGCTTTCTTGTGGTGCCCGATACATACACAAAGTGGGCTCGGTGGAGTTCATACATCTAGGACGATGTGTCCTTTTAAGCAGATTGGGTAGCTCGCTCAACACCTTAGTGGGCCTTAGGTATGGTCACTAAACTTGGGCAGAACATGTATCTAGGTGGGACACATTACTATGGAAGGCCTGGTATGAACATATCACACCCCAAACTTGGAAATCTGGCTCACAAAATTCCCGATCGCCGAATCCGATGTCGATAGCCTCTGTATTGCCCCATTCTCGACTCTCAGCACCCATACACTAGGTTCTGATCCTGGGATCCTACAAGGCAGATTTTTCAATATACATTTATCTCATAAGAAGCATAACCACAAGTTTACCCAAATCATAAAAGTAACATCATCATCATATATCCACTAATATAAACATTTTAATACAGTGCTGAAAGGGAAATACATATATCTAAAATCAAAAATCCAGAAGACAACTGCGTGCACCAACCTCAACGCTGTTGCGACCTAATGCCACTTGCACGCATCTATCTTGCATAAGCTTATAGGAAGCTTAGAGGGTGGCGAAAATGTGTGCGATGCACATGCCAATCATATAAATATCAAAGTAAGCAGAAATACTGGAAATCCATAAATATATCATCAACCTTATCTAAGATATGCGATGTAAAGACATAATAAGCCGATATCATATACTAAGGAAGAAGATCAGCTATGCAATGCGGAGACATAGTAAGCCAAATATCATATACTAAGATGCAATGCAATATATGATGCGAATGAAATGACCAAACTGGAGTGTGAAGTCAGGATAATAGTACGTAGTATCGTAAGCTATGAGGTCCACCACAAGGGACTTCTATATAAACCAGTCTCATACCTAAATTTGGATAGTCAGACTTAATGTGTTAAACTCCTTATCTCAGGTTAGTCGTGCGCCCCAACCGAAATCTTGGCCACTGTAAAGGTACAAGTAACAAATAGTTTTGCACCACCAGCCCAAGTGGATAGTGAATGAATGAATGAGTATGCAACTCCTACTCAATAAGTCCACATATCAGTACTGTACATCTCTGGGATTATCACTGGGGTATAGTACACTCTACATGCAATCGCCGCCCACTGGACGCGCAACCATGTAAGTGGAAGAGACCTCACTATCCACCTTGCTAGTAGTCAGCCAATATCTACCCAACATGTTAATAATGGACCCAATTACAAGCTAGTCAATCTCAGCCTTTCTATGCCCACTACCCTTGGGCGGGTAAGGCCACACCCCCTTCCAACCCACCATGACAAAGTGGGAGACGTGGTCTACTGGTATTCGGCACTCACGCGCTCATGTATGCACTCGGTATATACGTTGGAGCGTCTTCTAGCCACGAAGGTTTAGTGATTTTCACCCATGGACATCTATGGCGCTCTGATGCTAGTAACGGATTTTTGGTGTCCCATCTGGCCATCCACGACATGCCTGTTGAGGCTACAGCCCTGATGTTGTTAGGGCGTACAGTAATCACAACACACAATGTAAGATGCATGAGTTATATAATCCATTCATGCATCAATCCAGCGCACACCGTGCACTTATGTGAGACAATCTCCGCCTATCAGGGAGTCTCATAACAACATGCTCAATGACATATGCAATGATCAACCACATTTCATGATAAATATGTAGATCATGCGTATGTGCATGTATCATGATGTTATACTGTCACATACTCACAATCAGTATTGATAATCGACATCGATAATTGGTCTCGATAATCGGTCTCGATCATCGGCTTAATAAAGGGGCCTAAGGGAAGGTCATAATGTGGACATATAACCATCATTGCCCATCAATGTAGACATTTAACCAACATTGCTCCCAAGGAGTGGCCTTCACGGAGCCAAACATATAGTGGGCCCATGGCATCACACAAAGGCCTCATACACAATACAATGGGCCGCATACTATCTCAATGGGCCTCATACATTCATAATAGGCCTTACACAAGGGTCTCATACATCACAATGGGCCGCGTCACATGGGCCTAATACACTTCACATGGGCCGCATCACATGGGCCTAATACACATCACATGGACCGCATCACATGCCCGCATCACATGGGCCGCATCCCTTGGCCACATCACATGGGTCGCATCACATGGGCCTAATACACAACACGTGGGCTACATCACATGGGCCTATATATACATCACATCAAGCCTCGCTCATGGGCCACATACACAACATAATGGGCCACATCATATGGGCCATATATACATCATATTGGGCCATGTCCAATGGGCCTCAAATTTATCACAATGGGCCAATATAGACATCATATCGGGCCTCGCTCATGGACCACATACACATCATAATGGGCCACGTCATATGGGCTAAATATACATCATATTGGGTCACGTCCTATGGGCCTTGAATTCATCATAATGGGGCTCACATCTGGGCCTCAAATATATCACAATGGGCCACAAACCTGGGCCTAATACACATCACAATGGGCCGCATGACATGGGCCTAACACATATCACGATGGGCTGCATGACATGGACCTAACATATATCACAATGGGCCGCTCAATGGGTCACACTAATGAGCCTCATATACATCAAGTGGTCTGCATTAATAGGCCGCACCAATGGGCCTCATAGACATCAAGTGGACCGCATCAATGGGTCACGCTAATGGGCCTCATATACATTAAGTGGGCTGCATCAATGGGCCGCACTAATGGGCCTCATATACATCAAGTGGGACACATCAATGGGCTGTACCAATGGGCCTAGAAAAATTGGGTGAACCATGTGCATGCAACACACACATCATGTTAGGCTGCACAAATGAACAGTATAAATATACAATACATGCATCGATGGTAGGTCCCACGTGGCACCGTCCAAACATTGTCCATGTAAATCAGCACTGTCCAAACATCATCCAGCACCATCCAGCACTATCTGGACTGTGTGGATGAAATAAATACATCACGGTGTGGCCCTACGACACCGTCTAATCTGGTCTAGCACTGTCCAGAAGGTCTGGACAGTGCAGATGAAACAAATACATCATGATTTGGCCCATAGAACTTGTTGACGTTCTGTAGTAGCTAAGTAGCTGGGTGAGGTACTAGCCAACTTGCTTCCCAAGTGGGTCCACACGTGTGGGACCCATAGCTTGGATGGACGGCATTGGTATAAACACATACGTCACATTGGGTAGGCCCCACCTTTTGGACAGTCTAGATGAAACACTTTCATCTAGTTGGGGTCCCACGTCCAATGATGGACCACGTGACTAAAACACTTACATCAAGGTGGGTCCTACCCCAACACGTGCTACATGTGTGGGGTGGGTCCTCATCTCCAAATGGATGGACGGTATGTATAAAAACATACATTAAGGTGGATCTCACCGTTCAGGCCTTTGCACTGGACGGTGCAGATGAAATACAACATTAAGGTGGGTCATGTCCCATGTGAACGGCCACCACATCAGGGCCCCACCGTCCCTACGGATGAACGATGTGAATACAACAAATATGCCAGGGGGTCCCACTGTAGCCAGTCTTACTGCTGGACGGCTGGGTTGCTGGCCTAGTGTCCAGCAGATGAACGGTTTTGATTTCATGCATAAGGCATGTGGGCCCCACTGTTGCTGACCAGTGTGGATAAAACACATACATTAAATGGCCCCTCCACCATCCATGGTCTGGACGGTGGAAGTGTAAGGAACATACATCGGGTGGGTCTCTTTGTGGGCAGTAAGGCGAGCTCCCGGATGGACAGCGGCGTGGATAAAATACATACATCATAGGTGGGGTCCACATCGCCGTCCATCAAGGTGGACCATCACATAAGGAAGAAAAAGAAAAAGAGAGAGAGAGAGAGACGTGAGAAGGGGAGGGACCCATCCACTATGGACCCTCCCTATACAATGCATACATCAAGATGGGTCCCACCATATGTGGGCCCTCAAATCATCAAAATCGAGATGATGAACACCCACCTTTAATCTCCTCTTCATTTTTCCACCAACACATTCTAGAGCTCCAAGGGATGCGATTTAACAGTCGAGATGATCTTTGGAGGGTGGAATTGGGTGGTAGGAAGGTGGGCCAAGCTAGCTTTTCCTCTTTCTCCCATGGAATGCTTGGACATTGGGTTGCTTAGGATAATGAGAGAGAGATGAGAGAGCGAGGTTGTAAGAGAGAGAGAGAGAGAGATGGGTGTGAGTGATGGGTGTACTTGATAGGTAAGGGTTGTAAAAGAGAGAGTTGACTTTGGGGATGGTGTTGTACTTGACATTTGATGTGTGATGTGTACTTGATTGATGAGAGATATTCTCTTGGGATTTGCAACACCTGGTGTTTTTCTCGAACTAAATGCGGGCCCACATCTCCTGGCCCAGGTATCGCCTTGGTGCGCGGGTTGGAACCACGGTGACGGCGCGGTCACAAGGATATAAGTATTGGGTTGAGCCAACTCTGGAATATGGGATACGATACAGGGTCACGTGCAATTGCTATCTATGCATCAGGGTCACTGGAATTCGACCGGGAAGATCGAGGAATCCTATGGAATGGTATGGTCTAGGATACAGATCTCACAGTTCTCCCCTCCTAATAAAAATTTCATCCTCAAAATTTAAATCATGATACAACTAATACAGAGCTCACAAAGGGAGGGAAATCCTACCACTATAGATATAATCATCAAACACCTAAGAGATGGGGACAACGCCCATGAATCTCAGCCTCTTGGTCCTAAAACGCCTCTTCGGCATTACGATAATCCCACTAATCTTCAAATTTTGAATCAGAAATGATTGAAAATGGAATACTATTCAGCCTCACAATCTCAGCGGTAGGGAGCTATATTAAAAAATTTCTAAGTTATCTGAACTCAGGGATTTAACCATTCTAAGTCCTCAATAATCATAGAGTTATCTGCAGATATGTGATGTTATCTTCAGGTATTCCCAAGTTATGCTCTGATACCAACTTCTTCTATGCCCCAAACTCAAAAATCAGGCTCACAAATTCTCGATCGCCGAATCTGGTGCCGACAGCCTTCGTAGTGCCCCATTCTCGGCTCCAAGCGCCTATACACCAAGTTCCGATCATGATATCCTACAAGGAGGATTTTCCAACGTACATTTATCTCATATGAAGCATAACCACAGGTTTACCCAAATCATAAAGGCAACATCATCATCATCATCATATATCCACTAATATAAATATTTGAATACAATGCTGAAAGGTAAATACCTATATCAAAATCAAAGCTCCGGAAGATGGCTGCATGCTCCGAGCTCATTGCTGCTATGACCTAACACCACCTACACGCATCTATCATGTATAAGCTTATAGAAAGCTTATAGGGTGGTCAAAGTGTGTATAATGTATGTGCCAATCATATAAATATCAGAGTAAGCGAAAATACTGACAATCCATAAATATATCATCAACCTTATCCAGGATATACGATGTGAAGACATAATAAGCCGATATCATATACTGAGGAAGAAGATCAGCTATGCAATGCAGATACATAGTAAGCCAAATATCATATACTAAGGATGCAATGCAATATACGATGTGAATGAAATGACCAAGCTGGAGTGTGAAGTCGAGATGATAGTACGTATTATCGTAGGCTACGGGGTCCACCATAAGGGACTTCTATCCAAACCAGTCCCATACCGAAATTTAGATAGTTGGACTCAATGTGGTAAACTCCTGATCTCAGGTTAGTCACCCGCCCCAACCGAAATCCCGGCCATTGCGAAGGTACACGTAACAAATAGTTCCACACCACCAGCCCGAGTGGATAGTGAATGAATGAATGAATGAGTATGCAACTCCTACTCAATTAGTCCACATATTAGTACTGTACTTCTTTGAGATCATCACTGGGGTCTAGTACACTCTACATGCAATTGCCACCCACTGAATGTATAACCGTGCAAGTGGAAGAGACCCCACTATCCGCCTGGCCAGTAATCAATCAATATCTACCCGGCACGTCGATAGCAGACCCAATTATGAGCTGGTCAAACTCAGCCTAGCTATGCCCACTACCCTCAGGCAGGTAAGCCCACACTCCCTTCCAACCAACCACGACACAATGGGAAACGCGGCCTACTGGTATTCAGCACTCAGGCGCTCATGTATCCACTCGGTCTATACATTGGAGCGTCTCCTGGCCACGAAAGTGTAAGGATTTTTACCCAGGAACATCTATGGCACCCCGATGCTAGTAACGAATTTTCAGTGTCCCATCTAGCCATCCATGACATGCTTGTGGAGGCTACGACCCTGATGTCGTTAGGGCATATAGTAATTACAACACACAATGTAAGATGAATGATTCATACAATCCAGTCATGCATCAATCCTACGCATACCGTGCGCTCATGTGAGACAATCTCCACTTATCAAGGAGTCTCATAACAACATGCTCAATGGTATATGCAATAATTAACCACATCTCATAACAAACATGTAGATGATGCGTATGGGCATGTATCATGATGTTATGTTGTCACATACTCATAATCAGTATCGATAATCGGCATCGATAATCATTCTCGATAATCGGCCTAAGAAAGGAGCCTAAGGGAAGGTCACAATGTGGACATTTAACCATCATTCCCCATCAATGTGGACATTTAATAAATATTGCTCCCAAGGAGTGGCCCTCACGGAGCTACAACACACAATGTAAGATGCATGATTCATACAATCCAGTTATGCATCAATCCTGCGCAAACCATGCGCTCATGTGAGACAATCTCTACCTATCAAGGAGTCTCATAACAGCATGCTCAATGGTATATGCAATAATCAACCACATCTCATAACAAACATGTAGATGATGCATATGGGCATGTATCATGATGTTATGTTGTCACATACTCAATCAATATCGATAATCGGCATCGATAATCGTTCTCGATAATCGGCCTAAGAAAGGAGCCTAAGGGAAGGTCACAATGTGGACATTTAACCATCATTCCCCATCAATGTGGACATTTAACAAACATTGCTCCCAAGGAGTGGCCCTCACAGAGCTAAACATATAGTGGGCCCATGGCCTCACATAAAGGCTTCACACACTACAATGGGCCGCATAAAATCTCAATGGGCCTCATACAATCATAATGGGCCCTACACATGGGTCTCATACATCACAATGGGCTGCGTCACATGGGCCTAATACACATCACATGGGCCACATCACATGGGCCTAATACACATCACATGGGCCGCATCACATGGGCCCAATACACATCATATGGGCCTATATATACATCACATCGGGCCTCACTCATGGGCAACATACACATCATAATGGGCCACATCATATGGGCCATATATACATCATATTGGGCCATATATACTATCATATTGTGCCACGTCCTATGGGCCTCAAATTCATCACAATGGGCCTATATATACATCACATCGGGCCTTGCTCATGGGCCATATACACATCATAATGGGCCATATATACATCATATTGGGCCACGTCCTATGGGCCTCAAATTAATCACAATAGGCATCACATCTGGGCCACAAATAAATCACAATGGGCCTCATATCTGGGCCTCAAATATATCACAATGGGCCTCGTATCTAGGCCTCAAATATATCACAATGGGCCACCTACCTGGGCCTAATACAAATCATAATGGGCTGCATGACATGGGCATAACACACATCATGATGGGCCTCATGATATAGACTTAACATATGTCAAAATGGGCCGCTCAATGGGCCAGACCAATGAGCCTCATATATATCAAGTGGGCCGCATTAATGGGCTGCACCAATAGGCCTCATATACATTAAGTGGGCCACATCAATACATTAAGTGGGCCACATCAATGGGCCGCACCAATGGGCCTCATAAACATTAAGTGGGCCGTATTAATGGGCCGTACCAATGGGCCTCATATACATCAAGTGGGCCGCATCAATGGAATGTACCAATGGGCCTAGAAAAAATTGGTGAACCATGTGCATTCAACACACACATCATGGTAGGCTGCACAAATGAACGGTATAAATATACAATACATGCATCAATGGTAGGCCCCACGTGGCACTGTCCAAACATTGTTCATGTAAATCAGCACTATCCAAACATCGTCCATCACCGTCCAGCAATATCTGGATGGTGTGGATGAAACAAATACATCACAGTGTGGTCCTATCACACCTTCCAATCTGGTCCAGCACTGTCCAAATGGTCTGGACGGTGTGGATGAAACAAATAGATCACGATTTTTCCCACAGAATTTGTTGACGTTATGCAGCAGCTAGGTAACTTGGTGAGGTACCAGCTAACTTGCTTCCCAGGTGGGTCCACACATGTGAGACCCACCCGCTTAGATGGACGATGTTGATATAAACACATACATCATGTTGGGTACGCCCCACCGTTTGGACGGTCTGGATAAAACACTTTCATCCAGGTGGGGTCCCACGTCCAGGGAGGGACCACATGGCTAAAATACTTACATCAAGGTGGGTCCCACCCCTACACATGCCACACGCGTGGGGTAGGCCCTCATCTCCAAACGGATGGACGGTATGTATAAAATACATACATTAAGGTGGATCTCACCATCTAGGCCTTTGCACCGGATGGTGTAGATGAAATACAACATCAAGGTGGGTCACGTCCCACGTGAACGACCACCACATTAAGACCCTACCGTCCCTACTGATGAACGGTGTGAATACAACAAATATGTTAGGGGGGGATCCCACTATAGCCAGCCTTGCTAATGGACGGTTGGGTTGCTAGTCTAGTGTCCAACAGATGGACGGTTTGGATTTCATGCACAAGGCATGTCGGCCCCACTGTTGCTAACCAGTATTAATAAAACACGTACATCAACTGACCCCTCCACCATCCATGGTCTAGATGGTGGAGGTGTAAGGAACATACATCGGGTGGGTCTCATTGTGGGTAGCAAGGCGGGCCCCCGGATGGACAGTAGTGTGGATAAAATACAACATCATAGGTGGGGTCCACAACACCGTCCATCATGGTGGACCATCACATAAGGAAAAAAAGAAAGAAAGAGAGAGAGAGAGGGAGAGAGAGAGAGAGATGTGAGAAGGGGAGGGACCTCGCCACTATGGGCCCTCCCTATGCAATGCATACATCAAGATGGGTCCCACCATATGTGGGCCCTCAAATCATCAAAATTTAGATGATGAACACCCACCATTGAACTCCTCTTCCTTTTTCCACCAACGCGTTCTAGAGCTCCAAGGGATGCGATTCAATGGTCAAGATGATCTTTGGAGGGTGGGATTGGGTGGTAGGAAGGTGGGCCACGCTAGCTTTCCCTCTTTCTCCCATGGAATGCTTAAACGTCGGGTTGCTTAGGAGAATGAGAGAGAGAGGTTTTAAGAGAGAGAAATGGGTGAGTGATGGGTGTACTTGATAGGTAAGGGTTGTAAGAGAGAGAGTTGACTTTGGGGATAGTATTGTACTTGACTTTTGATGTGTGATGTTTACTTGATTGATGGGATATATTCTCATGGGATTTGTAACGTGCGACATTTTCCTCGAACTGAACATGGGCTCACATCTCCTGGCTTGGGTATCGCCTTGGTGTGCGAGACGCAGCGTCGGAACAACGGCGACGGCGCAGTCGCAGGCATACAAGTATACGGCTCAGAGTTGTATGCAACTGTTATCGATGCATCGCTGGTTGCCAGAATTCGACCGGGAGGAACGAGGAATCCTAAGAAATGGTACGGGGTAGGATACGGGTCTCACAGTTCTCACGTCCTAATTAAAAATTCACCATCGAAATTTAAATCACAATACAACCAATACAGAGGTCACCAAGGGAGAAAATCCTACCACTATAGATATAATCATTAAACACCTAAGAGATGGGGACAATGCCCACGAATCTCAGCCTCTTGCTCCTAAAATGCCTCATTGGCACTACGATGACCCCACTAATCTTTGAATCCCAAATCAGAAATGATCAAAATTGAAATACTATGCAGCCTTACAATCTCAACGGTAGGGAGCTATATCAGAAAATTTCTAACTTATCTAAACTCAGGGATCTAACTATTATAAGTCCTCAACAATCATAGAGTGTAGGGTAGCTATCAATAGATATGTGATGTTATCTTTAGGTATTCCCAAGTTATGCTCTGATACCAACTTCTGTCACGTCCCAAACTTAAAAATCGGGCTCACAAAATTTTCGATCACCGAATCTGGTGCCAACAACCTCCGTAGTACCCCATTCTTGGCTCCCAGCACCCATACAATAGGTTCTGATCTTGAGATTCTAAAAGGAGGATTTTTCAACATACATTTATCTCATAAGAAGTATAACCGCAAGTTTATGGAAATCATAAGGCAACATCATCTTCATATATCCACTAATATAAACATTTGAATACAGTGCTGAAAGAGAAATACATATATCGAAAATCAAAGCTCCAGAAGACAGGTAAACGCTCCAAGCTCAACGCTGCTATGAGCTAACATCACCTACACACATCTATCATGTATAAGCTTATAGAAAGCTTAGAGGGTGGTGAAAGTGTGTGCGATACACGTACTAATCATATAAATGTCAGAGTAAGTGAAAATACTGGCAATCCATAAATATATCATTAACCTTATCCAGGATATGCGATGTAAAGACATAATAAGCCGATATCATATACTGAGGAAGAAGATCATCTATGCAATGTGGAGACATAGAAAGCCAAATATCATATACTGAGGATGCAGTGCAATATACGATGCGAATGAAATGACTAAGCTGAAGTGTGAAGTTAGGATGATAGTACGTAGTATCGTAGGCTACAGGGTCCACCACAAGGGACTTCTATGCAAACTAATCCCATACCTAAATTTGGATAGTCAGACTTAATGTGGAAACTCTTGATCTGAGGTTAGTCACGTGCCTCAACTGAAATCCTGTCCATTACAAAGGTACACATAACAAATAGTTACGCACCACCAGGCCGAGTGGATAGTGAATGAATGAATGAATGAGTATGCAACTCTTACTCAATAAGTCCACATATCAGTATTATACATCTTTGAGATCATCACCGGGTTCTAGTGCACTCTACATGCAATCACCGGCCACTAGACGCGCAACCATGTAAGTGGAAGAGACCTCATTATCTGCCTGGCCAGTAGTCAGCCAATATCTATCCAGCACGTCGATAGCAGACCCAATTGCAAGCTTGTCAAACTCAGCCTAGCTATGCCCACTACCCTTGGGCGGGTAAGGCCACACCCCCTTCGAACCAACCATGATAGAATGAGAGACGCGGCCTACTGGTATTCGGCACTCGAGCGCTTATGTATCTACTCGATCTAGACATTGGAGCGTCTCCTTGCCACAAAGGTTTATGAATTTTCACCTAGGGATATCTATGGCGCCCCGATGCTAGTAACGAATTTTCAGTGTCCCATATGGCCATCCATGACATGCCTGTGGAGGTTACGACCCTGATGCTGCTAGGGCGTATAGTAATCACAATACACAATATAAGATGCACAAGTCATATAATCCAGTTATGCATCAATCCTACGCAGACCATGTGCTCATGTGAGACAATCTCCTCCTATCAGGGAGTCTTATAACAACATGCTCAATGGCATATGCAATGATCAACCACATCTCATAACAAACATGCAAATGATGCATATGGGCATGTATCATAATGTTATGCGGTCACATACTCATAATCAGTATCGATAATCAGTATCGATATTCGACATCGATAATCGGTCTTAATAATCAACCTAATAAAGAGACCTAAGGGTATGTTACAATGTCGACATTTAGCCATCATTGCCCATCAATGTAGACATGTAACCAACATTGCTCCCAAGGAGTGGCCTTCAAGGAGCCAAACATACAGTGGGCCTATGGCCTCACATAAAGGCCTCATACATAATACAATGGGCCACATACAATCTCAATGGGCCTCAAACAATCATAATGGGCCTTACACAAGGGTTTCATACATCATAATGGGTTAAGTCACATGGGCCTAATACACATCACATAGGCCTCATCACATGGCCACAACACATGGCCGCATCGCATGGGCCTATATATACATCACATCGGGCCTCGCTCATGGGCGACACACACATCATAATGGGCCACGTCATGTGGGCCATATATACATCATATTGCGCCACATCTTATGGGCCTCAAATTCATCACAATAGGCCTATATATACAGCACATCGGGCCTAGCTCATGGGGCACATACACAACATAATGGGCCACATCATATGGGCCATATATACATCATATTGGGCCATGTCCTATGGGCCTCGAATTCATCACAATGGGCCTCACATCTAGGCTTCAAATATATCACAATGGGCCTCATATTTGGGCCTTAAATATATCAAAATGGGCCTCATACTAGGCCTCAAATATATCACAATGGACCACATACCTGGGCCTAATACACATCACAATGGGCCACATGACATAGGCCTAACACACATCACGATGGCCGCATGACATAGAACTAACATATATCACAATGTGCCGCACCAATGAGCATCATATACATCAAGTGGGACACACCAATGGGCCTCATATACATTAGTGGGCCACTTCAATGGGCCGCACCAATGGGTCTCATATACATCAAGTGAGAAGCACCAATGGGCCTAGAAAAAATGGGTGAACCGTGTGCATGCAACACAAACATCATGGTATGCCACACAAATTAATGGTATAAATATACAATACATGCATCAATGGTAGGCCTCACGTGGCACCATCCAAACATTGTCCATGTAAATCAGCACTGTTTAAACATTGTCCAACACCTTCCAACACTACCTATATGGTGTGGATGAAATAGATACATCACAATGTGGCCCTATGACACCGTCCAATCTGGTCCAGCACCGTCCAGAAGTCTGGACAGTGTGGATGAAACAAATAGATCAGGGTTTGGCCAACAGAACTTGCTGACGTTCTGCAGCAGCTAAGTAGCTGGGTGAGGTACTAGCCAACCTACTTCCCAGGTGGGTCCAACGTGTGAGACCCACCAACTTAGATGGACGGCGTTGATATAAACACATACATCACGTTGGGTAGGCCTCACCGTTTGGATGGTCTGGATGAAACACTTTCATCCAAGTGGGGTTCCATGTCTAGGGATGGACCACGTGGCTAAAACACTTACATCAAGGTGGGTCCCACCCCCACACATGCCACACGTGTGGGGTGGGCCCCCATCTCCAAATGGATGGATGATATGTATAAAATACATACATTAAGGTGGATCTCACCGTCTAGGCCTTTGCACTGGACGATTCAGATGAAATACGGCATCAAGGTGGATCACGTCCCATGTAAACGACCACCACATCATGGCCTCACCATGCCTACGAATGAGCGGTGCAAATACAACAAATATGTCAAAGGGGTCCCACTGCAGCCAGTCTTGCTGATGGATGGCTGGGCTGCTGGCCCAGCGTCCAACAAATGGGCGGTTTGGATTTCATGCACAAGGTATGTGGGCCCCACTATTGCTGACCAGTGTGGATAAAACATGTACATCAAATGGTCCCTCCACCACCCATGGTCTGGACGGTGGAGGCATAAGGAACATACATCAGGTGTGTCTCATTGTGGGCAGCAAGGCGGCCCTCGGGATGGATAGCGGTGTGGATAAAATACATACATCATAGTTGGGGTCCATAGCACTGTCCATCAAGGGAGAGAGAGAGTGTAATGACCCTGAAAATTTTGTGCTAATCTTTCCTTAGTAGCTTTTTGGGGTAATTAGCGCTTAACTCGATTGCTTATGAAATTTGCATCAATCACTTTAAATTGTATCTGCATGACTCAAAACCTGTAGATTAGTTAGCGCTATGTTACTCTAAAATCTGGGATCCATCGCTAAAGCCAGTTGCTCTTGGGATTTTTTGGAAGTTCTGGATCGGACCTAGACTGCGCGTCGAAAGTCCGATAGCGATGATCTTAGGCTGTTGCGGTCATCATGTTGGGCTTGACCATCACCTTAAAAATCAAGTCCAGATGATGTTCTAGGTCGATTTGATTGAGTTCGGAATGAAGAGTGTGAGAACGGTTGGAAATTTAATAAGATTTTATGAAATCTGAGTCGTGTCGCTTGCGCGACGATTTTAAGCAATCTGACCGTTGGATTTTGACCTAATTTCACCCTCTGATCAGGGAAGATGGCCCAGGCATGTCCTTGTGCTTGTGGACCTGATCGAGATTCGGTGACCGTTGAATTGTGTGTGGTCTGCCACGGCTGATCTGAAGATCCAGTCAGTACGAAAACTCATCTTGACCTAGATCCATTGTTAGTGAGCTTAAGTCCGACCTTTCGTGGTAATAGGCCCACCGGAAGTGCTTCGTTGGATCGTGAGGGGCCGGTTTTAGTTATACCCTAAGTATACCTTGGCCCTGGGGTTATTTTTATCAATATTATGCCTATTTATAGACCTTAAAACTCTAGCTCTCTTTTCCATACGAATTTCCTAACCCTAGCTAAGAAAGAGAAAGGAAAATAGAAAGTGAGAGAGAAGTTGGTGAATCATCTTAGATTCTTTCCTGTTCTTCTTCTTTCTTGAACCTTCACTTTTGAATCATTATTCCGGCGATTCTGAGTTCATCTTTGGGTAAGTTAACCTAACCCTAATCTGTGTTAGAGCTTAGAATAGTCTTTGTGTTGTTGTAGCTCATTTCTATCCTTTCTTTAGGTTATCTTGTCGCCGTTGACGAAGACATATTGTCTGAAATCAGTTCGGTGTTCTTTTCTGGCTTAAGGTGCGGACTTTAAGTGTATAGGTTATGGTTTTCAAGGCTTTCAATGCCAGTTAATGACTTATTCTTGCTATGGATGAGATTTCACATGCCAAATGTTATGTTTATTTTGCGTTCCTGATATGCATGTATTATATTGAGATTTATGTATTCTATGTGTATGTATAAAGTACCGTATGCGTATAAAATATGAACCTGTGTTTTCCATGATTATTTATCGTGTACTTATGCTAATTGTATGTGCGACAACTCCTTGGTAAAAGGAATTGTCCAAATGTGTGTATTTCAACATACGTCATGTATGTTGAACTATGTACTCTAAGTGTTTGTAGAAATGCCTGAATGATCTAAAGTGTAATATATTATACTATTTGCGGGCATTGAGAAGTGATTCTCAACACTTCTATTGATGTGTATGATTTCCTTCATGCTAGTTACATTCCTTGTTGTTTAATTTCAAGTCTTGCTTATGTGAAATTCCATGTTAAGTTGATTTTCTTCAAATGCTTACGTACTACATCATTTGAGTTGTTGTTCCATTACTATTCTAAATTGTAGATATGAATATCTGTTGTAGTGGAATGTGTGTGGGACTATGCATTAGTCCGGGAAATCGGTAATCGACCTTAAGATCGTGGTTGAGGTTATTTTCGCCACATAGGACGTATTAGACGAACCCGAGTCGTATTAGAGTTGTCGGCAGTGGTTTGGCCACGCGGAGTGTTTGCGCACTCTATGTCGTTCAACCCAACGTGCGCTCGTGCTAGTCGAGTTCGTCAAGTAACCCGATTGTCCGATGTATGTTCACCATGTATGGACGCTACTGCTTGAATCTAGGGTACCGAACTTACCAATGAAATCTTGTTAACTATGGTACCTTAATCTGCTAAGACTCATGAGCCAGACATGGTGGTATGGGACACCGTGGTCAAGCTGTCGGCCTACGCTGGGGTGACGAGCCTCCCCGTAGTGACCAGTGAGTAACCAAACTCGTGAGCTGATTATGGTGGTATGGGACACTATATTCGTGCTGTCGACCTACATTGATTGGTGACGAGCCCTTTGTAGTGACCTCGAGCATACCTGGATACCGCATTGAGGTGACAAGCCTTATTGTAGTAACGATGGTAAGATGGGCGTGCATTGATTGGTGATGAGCCCTTTGCAATGACTGAAAACATATGATCATATGAGATATCTAGGACTGACGACCCTAGAATGGATCACTGTTTGGATGGTGATATGAGGAAGGTACCTTAGCTTCCCAATCCTGCTGTATGAAAAGGACTAATAAAAACTTGGTAATTATGTTCATGCACCGCATTTGCATGTGCTTTGTAGATGTGGCGCACTTTGAGGTGATGTCATGCGTAACGTAAGATGAAGATGCTGAGGGTGTACGCGCGAGGGCATGCATCATTCTGCATGCATCCTTACATTAACAAGAGTACTTAGGACATGTTTAATTGTTCTGCTTTATCATTACTGCTTGATTGAACTGATAACATGTTAACATGTGCTTTATTGTTCCACTGAGTTGATCACTCACTCCCACGTTCTGGGGTGGTGTTAAACACCCAGCAGACTCTGTCTTGGTTAATGATGTTGCAGATGTTGATGCGACTTCTGAGGCAGAGCGGGAGATTGATGATGATGAGGCTACTTTCTCTTTTATGCAGTTTTCAGATGGGTTCTAGTGAGCCTTGTTCTGATGCGTGGGATGCTGTGATTTCTTTTGGGAATTAAATGATGTAATTTGATACTTGTAATTTTAATAGCAACACTTACTTTACGACCTGGTATGTGTATGTATTTCAGGGATTCACACATGTACACATATATATTTCTTTAAGTCTTCCGCCTGCTTTCTTCACTTATCCCTGAATTATATCTGCACTTTTGCTTAATCTATTTCATGTTTTATACACTAATATAGTCAACATACATCTATCATTAAATATGTTGCATAAGTGATGTTTTGGAACTCGGGAGCTGAGTTATGCTCGACCCCCGAATTTCAGGGCGTTACAAGTTGGTATCAGATCATGTTTTGGATTAAACCGGACCTAGGTTATGGTCACACAGCGCACGCTGTCACCACTTTAGTGTATTTGGGTGCGGGTCTATCGTAGATTGTGTGTTTGTGTTCCGTTGCTTCTATCAGCGAAAGTTTACTGAAAACGATCGCCGAGATCGAGTCTGTGCTCTCTCCTGATCACACACAGCGACCCAAAACCTTTCCTAGACCATCTTTTAATGAGTCTAGATGGTCTATTATCCCATTTCAACCCTTCAATCTTCAAGAAATCTCTGTTTGTATTAGATTTCTGCCCGAATGGCCCGATAGGCGTCGAATCATGCAAAGGGGCCGATCGGGGCATTTTCAGTGAGGCCTAGGGGGGCCCACATCATTTTGAGCATGGGGGACTAGGAGGACCTCGCCTAAACGGTGAGGCATCGCTGGATGGTCCAAAGACTGACGATGCCATCGCCGGCTTGGCGAGGCCTCGCCGATCAGCGGGCCGGCTCGGGTCGACATATGTTTGGCCTAGTGTGGCCCACCCTTCCATGGTTCGTTGGTTAAAACACCTTCTAAAACCTACTTCCTTCACAAACTTCCCTCCCAAGCTCTCTTTTCTTTCAAGTTCTTCTCCAAACTCTTTCAAATCTCTTCCAAATCTTCTTCTTCCTCCATTTTCGTGCAAACCCAACCCACCCATCTCAAAACCTCACCTCCCTTTGCTGTTTACCTCTCCTTTTCTTCTCATTTAGGCTCCCAAATCCATCTTTAGGATCTCAAGTGTGTGGAAGTTTCACCATCCTTCCTATTTCTCTCTTTCTCTCATTTTCTTATGGCCCTCTTTGAGTTTATCACGGCCATCTTTTCCATTTCCTCCCTTCTTTCTTTGATGGGGAAGAAGAGAGCGCCCGTGGATGAAGCCGGGCCTAGCCGCTGTAAGTGCTATAGTTTATATCCCTGTTTGTTGTCAACTTTGTGGTGCCAAAATCACTATTATGTTATATATAACCTGCTTAAGTGAAGCTCTCTCAAGGATCAACATACATGAACAAGCTAAGCTCACATCAAGCAAAGCTCTCAAGTACAAGACTCAAGATCTTGAATGCAAGAGCTGCTCACAAAATAAGACTCAAGCTGAAAAGAAAAAGAAAGTACAAGGCAAGACTCAAGCTGAACTCAAGACTCAAGTTGAAAGTCAAGCTGAACTCAAGACTCAAGCTAAAACTCAAGCCACTTTCAAGATTGAGCTACTTCAAGGTTTAATCTTCATCAAGACTTCAAGGCTCATTCTTCATGGTCTCTTGTTTCAATGTCCATACTTCATGATTGAGGTTTGTTTGACCATAGGATGACCTTAGAAGTAGGTCATTTCGGATACATAAACTGAATGTTATTTTACATGTGATTGGTCTGTTCTTCGACTAGTCCTAGGGCTTCTTCAACTAGTCCTAGACTTGCTTCGACCAGTCTAAGAAAATCCTCGACCAGTCGTAAGTTTGTTACATATTCCGGATAAAATCTGTTAGCCTTCGACTAGTCCAGGAATCTGTTCGATCGTAGGAACAGTGTCGACTGATCTTCGACCAGTCGTAGAATCTACGACTCGAAGTCCAGTGAACTTTTGCAGGACCTACGACCAGTCGAAGGAAACCTACGACCAGTCGTAGGTGACCTACGACTAGTCGTAGGAGGGCTACGACCAGTCGTAGAACGGTCTGCGCTTATCCCGCCTAATCTTTCAAATATCTGTTATGGCTTCGACTAGTCGAAGAGCACTCTAGACCAGTTGAAGACCTGATCTTCTCACCTATAAATAGAGCACGAATCTCAAAAGAAATCATCGATTTAATTATAGTATTCAAGCCAATCTTCGTCGAACTTCTGAGAGATAATTTTGTGCTCCATCTAAGCTAAGTGTGCTTATTTAATATCTTCTTTCCTTAGCTTTATTTTAATTGATTTTGTTTCTATTATTCCAATCTGATTTGAAAAGAGGAATTGTTATTCCCTTTCTTTGGAATTAAAATCAATTAAGGCAAGCCCTATTTGGTTTAATTTAAAATCTATTAGAACTAGAACCATTGTAATCGAGTACTGGACATTGAACTTGGACATTCAATCATCTACTTTGATTTGGTTCTACCGGGCTGCTACAACGAAGAAGATATTCAGGTATTTTACATATTGTAAATTCCTTTCTATTATTTTGGTTTCTTTCAAGATTTGCCAGAAAAATCTTGTTATATTGGTTATCTGAGGAAAGCCAGGAAAACTCAGAAGTGGGGGTTTTTTTAATTGTGTAAGCCCACATACAAAGACACAATTGTAAGGGTTTTGGGTTAACTTGGGAAAACCTATCTTTAGTGAACGCTAATATCCCCTGTGTGAGGATATTAGGAGTGGAGTAGCTTTTTGTGTGGCTGTTGGATAACAGTTGGTGAACACACAGGCGAACCACTATAAATCCTTTGTGTTGTGGTTGTTTATTTTATTCTTTTAATTTTTTTATTCTTTTTGTGGGATGTATGTATGGTGGTGAATGTTGTAATTATTTCAAGCTTTGTGAGAATGTTGTAATAGCTTAGAATTTACTTTCTGCTATTCCTTTATAAGCTTGTTTTTCAATTTCATTTGAAAGTTGTTCCAGCAAGGTTGCCCTGCCATTTTTATGGTGTATGGCTGTCCCTAGAACAATACATCTTTAATTACAAGTTATTTCAATTCAGTTCATATTTGTTTTTGTATTCCTCTTCGATTTGAGACTTGATACAAAGACCTTTCTAGAAATAAGGTTGTCCTACCATAAACTCTGTTTTTGGTGTAAGGTTGTCCTTAGAATAATGTTTGTATCAACCTCTCAAGATCTGAATTTTGAGGTTGTTTTTCTTTCCTGCATTGTTATTTAATTTGGCTATCATTTTCTTTATTATTCCATTGTTATAAGTTTTTATTTGGCATTGTCCTATTCACCCCCTCTAGGACATATAGCTTGGCCTTTTCAAGTGGTATCGAGCCTAATAGCTCTTTTTAATTCTTGGATTTAATTCTGAGCTAACGATTTAAGCTATTTAAGATGTCAAATTTTGATAGCCTTTCATCACTAGGCCTCCACCCTTTGATGGCTCCAACTATGCTTATTGGAAAGCCGAATGAGGATCTTCCTCAAATCAATGGATGAAAATGTGTGGCAAGCCACGGTCGAATGGAATCCTCCTATCATGGAAGTTACTGGGGTTGATGGTTCAAAGTCTATGAAAACCACACCATATTACCAATGGACCACCCTTCAGAAAAGTAAGAGTAGTGCAAATGCTAAAGCACTAAATGCAATTACTTGCGCACTATCACCGGATGAGTTCAAAAGAATCATCTCTTGTGATACTGCAAAGCAAGCTTGGGATATATTAGAAATGACACACGAGGGTACTACAATTGTCAAAAAATCTAAAGTCCAACTCCTCACAACCAGATTTGAAGAAATTCATATGGAGGAAAATGAGATGTTTATGGACTTTTACACTAGATTGAATGACATTGTAAACTCAATGTGGGGTCTTGGCGATAAAATCCCAGAAAGTAAAGTATGTGCAAAAATTTTACGCTCACTTCCTGAACGGTTCAATTCTAAAGTAATCGCAATCCAGGAACTTCATGATACGGATAATATGAGGGTTGAAGAACTAGTTGGTTCTCTACAAACCTACGAGTTAAACTTTAAAGCTCCTAAAGGTAAATCTATCGCTCTAAAATCTTCTAAATGTAGTTCAGAAGAAAATTCTGATTCAGAAGATGACATGGCTCTTTTAGCTAAAAAATTTTACAAAATTTTCAAAAGCAAGAAAAGAGTTGATTTTCAAAAATCAAATGACAAAAAGAAGTTTAGACCCAAATCTCGAAAATCTTTGAAAGATAGTCAATGTTACAACTGTCTAGAATATGGGCACTTAGCAAATAGATGTCCTAAAAGGGACAAACCCAAGAAGAAGGGTATGTTGGCTACATGGGATGAATCATCTGATTCTGAAGGTTCTTCTGAATCAGAAGATTCTGAAATCGAGTCGGGCAATGAGGTCAAAGCTCTTATGACTCTAGCCAAATTCACATTTTCAGATAATGACTCTACAAGTGAAGAAAATCTGAATAGTGAATGTGAAAATGAAGATGATCTTCAAGATGCTTACAATGCCCGATATAAGGAAAGTTGTAAAATTGCTGTCAAACTTAAACTTCAAAAAGAAAAGTTTTCTAAACTCAAAAATTGTTTTGAATCGCTTGTCTTAGAAAAATCACAAATTTCAGATAATTTTGAAAAATCAAAATGCGATTTGGAATTTAAAAACTCTCAAATTGTTGATTTAAAATCTGAAATTGAGAAACTTAAAACTGAAGTTTCCTCTCTTCTGAGTTTAAAGGACACATGGAAATATGCCCAAGGTGATCCAAAGTTAGAAAAATTGTTATCCGGATCAAGAAAATGTGGCGATCGATCCGAGTTGGGCTATGATAAAAATCAACCTCCTAAACAAAAGTATACTCCTCCTATGTTTGTTAAAGGAGAGTCCTTAAACTCAAAAGGGAAAAGTATTTATCAAGATTTTTCTAGAAATTCAAAAACTTTTCAAAAACCTAGAAGCAGCCATGTCAACTTTAATCAGAATCGAAATCCACTAGCTGAAAAGATAGTTGATTTACTCAAGGAGCTATTAAAATCTAACTCTATAGGTCATTCCTACAAGTATACACAAAAGAAGACCAACTATGTTCCTAAACCCAAAACAGTTATGAAATGGGTTCCTAAAGTCACCTGCTTGGTTACTCACACTGCTTTCAAAGCAACAAGTCATTCAAAGTGGTACCTAGACAGTGGATGCTCTAGGCATATGACAGGTGACAAAGCCTTATTCACCGATCTGAAAGATATGACTGATGGTGCGGTCACATTTGGTGATGGTAGCAACTACAAGATTATAGGCCAAGGTACGGTTCAACTTTTTAATCTTCCAGTGTTTAAAAATGTTTTATATGTTGAAGGCCTAAAGCACAACTTGCTTAGTATATCACAAATATGTGATAATAACCATAATGTTCGGTTTTCTAATCAAAGCTGTGAAATACTAAATAATAAGGGTTCTGTAATATTAACTGGACGTAGAACGTCTGAAAATTGCTATATTATTAGCGAATCCAGCTCATCTAATCAAACATGTTACATGGTCCATACAGACGAGACTAATTTATGGCACAAACGTCTTGGACATGTACATTATCGAAATCTATATCGATTGAGCAAACGAGAACTTGTAAGAGGTTTACCCAAACTTCAGAAATTAGATAAAATATGTGGTGAGTGTCAGATAGGCAAACAAACAAAGAACTCACACAAAAAGGTGAATTCAAATACCACATCAAGACCACTCGAACTTCTCCACATGGATCTGATAGGACCTACCAGAACAGAAAGTCGTGGTGGGAAAAAGTATATCCTAGTAATAGTTGATGACTTTACCAGATTCACTTGGGTAGTCTTCTTAAGGGATAAATCTGAAACCCTTGAAGAAGTAAGAAAAGTTCTCAAAAGGATTCAAACTGAAAAATCCTCTCAAATCAGTAAAATTCGTAGTGATCATGGATCTGAATTTGAGAATAGCAATTTTGAGAAGTTCTGTACCGACCAAGGAATATTACATGAATTCTCTGCTCCCAAAACTCCACAACAAAATGGAATTGTAGAAAGGAAGAATAGGGTGCTTCAAGAAATGGCTAATGTCATGTTGAATAGCATGAAGCTCTCTAAAAATCTTTGGGCTGAAGCAGTCAACACAGCTTGCTATATTATTAACCGAGTCTACACTAAAAAAGATAATAATAAGACGGCTTACGAATTGTGGTTCAATAAAAAGCCTACTGTTAAATACTTTCGAGTTTTTGGTAGCAAGTGCTATATTTTACGTGATCGTGAAAATTTGGGAAAGTTCGATACGAAGAGTGATGAAGGTATTTTTTTAGGATACTCTTTAAACAGTCGAGCTTATAGGGTCCTGAACAAAAGGACTGGTGTGATTCAAGAATCCATTAATGTTGTCATTGATGATCATTTAAACACACCAACTTCTAATTCAGATAATGATGAAGTACTAATCATTGATAAACCTAATACTTCATCAAATCAAACTGATTCTGAGTTGAGGACTGTTAAAGATCATCCAACCACACAAATTCTTGGAAACCCTCTCACTGGTGTTCGCACCCGTAGACAACTTGAGGATATATGTAATTATGTATGTTTTACATCCCAAATTGAACCATCTAACATAAAAGAAGCGCTTACTGATGAGATCTGGATTGTTGCGATGCAAGATGAACTCAACCAATTCATAAGAAATGATGTTTGGTATCTCGTACCAAGACCTAAAGATAAATACATCATTGGAACAAAATGAATTTTCAAAAATAAGTCTGACGAATGTGGAAATATAATTAGAAACAAGGCTAGACTGGTGGTACAAGGTTATACTCAAATTGAAGGGATTGATTTCGATGAAACCTTTGCACCAGTAGCACGTCTTGAATCTATTAGACTATTTATATCCATTGCATGTTTTAGAAAGATAAAGATCTATCAGATGGATGTGAAAAGTGCTTTTCTAAATGGCGATTTACATGAAGAAGTCTATGTTGAACAGCCAATGGGATTTGAAGATTTCAAAAATATTGATCATGTATATCGGCTTAAAAAGGCACTTTATGGATTAAAACAAGCACCTAGGGCATGGTATGAGAAACTAACAAAATTTCTTTTAAGTCATAATTTTCAAATGGGATCTGTTGATAACACTCTGTTTGTTAAGAAACATAATGATCATATCTTAATAGTACAGATTTATGTTGATGATATCATTTATGGATCAACTTGTACTGACTTGACTACTGAGTTTGCAGATTTGATGAAATCACAGTTTGAAATGAGCATGGTTGGGGAATTGACTTATTTCCTTGGATTGCAAGTAAAGCAACAATCTGAAGGAATATTCATTTCTCAATCTAAGTATGCCTTGAATCTAATCAAGAGATTTGGATTTGAGAATGGCAAGAATTTCGATACTCCTATGAGTACTACCCTGAAACTATCAAAAGACTCTAATGGTAAAAATGTTGACTCAAAACTTTATCGGAGTATGATTGGTAGTTTGTTATATCTAACTGCTAGTAGACCTGATATTTCTCTAAGTGTTGGTATTTGCGCAAGATATCAATCTGATCCAAAAGAATCTCACTTGATTGCTGTCAAGCAAATTATTAGATATGTCGCAAGTACTGTAAATCTCGGTCTCTGGTATCCTCATGAAACCAATGTTCAATTAGCTGGGTACTCGGGCTGGTAATCTAGATGATAGAAAATCAACCAGTGGTGGTTGTTTTTTTATTGGAAATTGTCTAGTTTCCTGGTTTAGTAAGAAACAAAATTCTATATCACTTTCAACAGCTGAAGCTGAGTATATTGCAGCTGGTAATGCATGTACACAGCTTGTTTGGATGCAACGAATGCTAAGTGATTATGGAATTAAACAGAATTCTATGTTATTACACTGTGATAATTCCAGTGCGATAAATATTTCAAAAAATCCTATTCAGCATTCTCGTACTAAGCATATTGACATTAGATTTCATTATATAAGGGATTTAGTAGAAGAAAAAGTTATATCTCTAGAATATATTCCTACTGAAGATCAACGTGCTGATATTTTCACAAAACCTCTTGATAAAAGCAGGTTCAAAAAGATGAAATTTGATCTTGGCATGTGCATTTTAAATTGATAATTTATGCCTTCTTGTATATTATTGTATATATTTGTTAGATTAAATTTCAATTTTTGTGTAAATTGCAAGATATTGAATTTTTGGGTTTGTACGACTAGTCGTGAGTATACACGACCAGTCGTACTACGACCGGTCGTAGATACCCACGACCAGTCATGGAGCATGGATTTCACTTCATATTGGGGATTTTTCACTTTCTTCCTCATTTCTTCTTTCTTCTCCTTGGAGCCGAACTTCGACTCGTCGAACCCATCCTTCAAGTTCTTCAAGGTTAGTGTTCCAAATCCGTTTTTCTTGCATATTTGTGTCAAGATTGCTTCCTTTTCTCTCTTGAAGCTTTCTATCTTGAAAATCATTGAGATTTGGGGTTGAGATTTTGAAAAATCTGTTTTGAGCAAACCCTCTTCTCAATCCTTTGCAACTTCTTTATTCCTTTAAATCCTTGTTGCAAATGGCTTCTAGAGGTAAGAAAACTACTTCACGTGGTCCTTCTTCTTCCTCCAGATCTACCCCTATATCTAAACGTCATCTTCTTGTTCCCAATGATGATCCATTATTTGTTAAGGACATTAGATCTCATAAGGTTATCGTTGAACATCCTGTTGATGTCAATCATATTGCTCCATTTGACATCCTTCCTATGCTTGAAGCTGTAGGTTGGACTAACTTATTGCATTGGGGTGGGCCTGCATACCGGTCCATTGCCCAATCCATGTTTTCATGTATTAGTGCATTTTCACAGGATAATTTAACTTTTCAAATTTCTACTAGAGAAAGGCCATTTGATGTTGATCGTCATTTAATTTCAGCCCTTATGGAAATTCCTATGAATGATGAGGGTATTCCAATTCATAATTTAACTGATAAACCCTCAATGGCTGAAAAACGCATGCTCACTAGAGACTTGTGTAATATGGATGTTCAATGGACTCAAAAGGGAATGCGCTCCCGCAAGGTATTTGTTACCCAAATACGAATTCTTCACAGAATCTTTGTGTCTAATCTGTATCCTCGATCGGGTAATAAATCGATTTAACTTCATTTATGGTTCGTGTTATCCATGCTATCTCAAATGGTACTCGATTTGTTTACCTTCCTTAATCTGTCATTTCATTATTCGATTTCGACTCCATCCTGGTCATAGTGACATTCCATTTGCATACTTTATGACTGTATTGGCTACTCATATGTTAGTCGATATGCCTGTTGATGAAGCACCTATCCATCATCTGATCTTCAACAATACAAATATTAATAAGATGAAGTTGGATCTGCTTCCTGAACAAGGTGGTGGTGGTGGTGGTCCTGAAGAAGCTGGTGTTGATATTAATATGGATGATATTTTTGAGGAACTGGATTCTGACTCAGCTAATGATCCAGATTTTGTACCATCTGATGTTGATGCACGTTTGAGTGCATTAGAAGGTAGAGTTGAGAATATTAATGTTAAGTTGGAGAACATGTCTGTTGCTCATGATTTGCAATTCAAGTATATGCGCAAATATCTTAGGCGCTTGAACAAAGGCATGCACCAACTTGATCCTTCTATTCCTGCTCCATCTTCAAGTTCTAATTCTGACTAGTGTCTATGAGACTTTTGGTATGTAATAACTTTATTACTTTGCTCTTGTTTGATTGAGTTTGAGTTGGATTCTATGCTGGATATTTATTCTTAATGTACTATTTAGGTTGGATATCTGTGATGCTATCTTGAGTATCTCTATGTCTCTTTTGCTATACTCTATTTCCTCCTCATGTTTACTCTCATTCCTTTATTTAGTTGTCCTTTGTCATATTGTGACAAAAAGGGGGAGAATGGTTTGTTGTTAATGTGCTTGTGAGAGGAGTAGCATTGGTTATGTTACTCAGGGGGAGTGGGGTGTGTCAAGAAGAATATATGTTTGATCTTGTTTCTTGTTGAATGTTGAAACTGGTTGAATGTTAAATGTTGATTATTGATTTGCATATATTAACTAGTTGTTTTACTTTTGTTTGGTTATGTGTTTTTGTCACTAATTTGATAAAGGGGGAGATTGTAAGTGCTATAGTTTATATCCCTGTTTGTTGTCAACTTTGTGGTGCCAAAATCACTGTTATGTTATATATAACCTGCTTAAGTGAAGCTCTCTCAAGGATCAACATACATGAACAAGCTAAGCTCACATCAAGCAAAGCTCTCAAGTACAAGACTCAAGATCTTGAATGCAAGAGCTGCTCACAAAACAAGACTCAAGCTGAAAAGAAAAAGAAAGTACAAGGCAAGACTCAAGCTGAACTCAAGACTCAAGTTGAAAGTCAAGCTGAACTCAAGACTCAAGCTGAAACTCAAGCCACTTTCAAGATTGAGCTACTTCAAGGTTTAATCTTCATCAAGACTTCAAGGCTCATTCTTCATGGTCTCTTGTTTCAATGTCCATACTTCATGATTGAGGTTTGTTTGACCATAGGATGACCTTAGAAGTAGGTCATTTCGGATACATAAACCGAATGTTATTTTACATGTGATTGGTCTGTTCTTCGACTAGTCTTAGGTCTTCTTCGACCAGTCTAAGAAAATCCTCGACCAGTCGTAAGTTTGTTACATATTCCGGATAAAATCTGTTAGCCTTCGACTAGTCCAGGAATCTGTTCGACCAGTCGTAGGAACAGTGTCGACTGATCTTCGACCAGTCGTAGAATCTACGACTCGAAGTCCAGTGAACTTTTGCAGGACCTACGACCAGTCGAAGGAAACCTACGACCAGTCGTAGGTGACCTACGACCAGTCGTAGGAGGGCTACGACCAGTCGTAGAACGGTCTGCGCTTATCCCGCCTAATCTTTCAAATATCTGTTATGGCTTCGACTAGTCGAAGAGCACTCTAGACCAGTTGAAGACCTGATCTTCTCACCTATAAATAGAGCATGAATCTCAAAAGAAATCATCGATTTAATTATAGTATTCAAGCCAATCTTCGTCGAACTTCTGAGAGATAATTTTGTGCTCCATCTAAGCTAAGTGTGCTTATTTAATATCTTCTTTCCTTAGCTTTATTTTAATTGATTTTGTTTCTGCTATTCCAATCTGATTTGAAAAGAGGAATTGTTATTCCCTTTCTTTGGAATCAAAATCAATTAAGGCAAGCCCTATTTGGTTTAATTTAAAATCTATTAGAACTAGAACCATTGTAATCGAGTACTGGACATTGAACTTGGACATTCAATCATCTACTTTGATTTGGTTCTACCGGGCTGCTACAACGAAGAAGATATTCAGGTATTTTACATATTGTAAATTCCTTTCTATTATTTTGGTTTCTTTCAAGATTTGCCGAAAAAATCTTGTTATTTTGGTTATCTGAGGAAAGCCAGGAAAACTCAGAAGTGGGGGTTTTTAATTGTGTAAGCCCACATACAAAGACACAATTGTAAGGGTTTTGGGTGAACTGGGAAAACCTATCTTTAGTGAACGCTAATATCCCCTGTGTGAGGATATTAGGAGTGGAGTAGCTTTTGTGTGGCTGTTGTATAACAGTTGGTGAACACAGGCGAACCACTATAAATCCTTTGTGTTGTGGTTGTTTATTTTATTCTTTTAATTTTTTTTATTCTTTTTGTGGGATGTATGTATGGTGGTGAATGTTGTAATTATTTCAAGCTTTGTGAGAATGTTGTAATAGCTTAGAATTTACTTTCTGCTATTCCTTTATAAGCTTGTTTTTCAATTTCATTTGAAAGTTGTTCCAGCAAGGTTGCCCTGCCATTTTTATGGTGTATGGCTGTCCCTAGAACAATACATCTTTAATTACAAGTTATTTCAATTCAGTTCATATTTGTTTTTGTATTCCTCTTCGATTTGAGACTTGATACAAAGACCTTTCTAGAAATAAGGTTGTCCTACCATAAACTCTGTTTTTGGTGTAAGGTTGTCCTTAGAATAACGTTTGTATCAACCTCTCAAGATCTGAATTTTGAGGTTGTTTTTCTTTGCTGCATTATTATTTAATTTGGCTATCATTTTCTTTATTATTCCGTTGTTATAAGTTTTTATTTGGCATTGTCCTATTCACCCCCCTCTAGGACATATAGCTTGGCCTTTTCAAGACCCAACCTGTGCACAGAGGCCGAGAGGTGCCGCTGCGAGCACGTCCGCCACTTGTGAATTTCAGACTAAGCGGGACCTCGATCCTCGAGCTCCCATTGGTAGAACCTTGTTGGGGGAGCTATCACATGGAGTCTATGAAGGCCGTAGAGTCCTTTTTGAGGCTCATATTGATCCGCGGCTGTATGGTGAGTTTCTGTTGTTAGAGCAGCTGGAAGGGGCTAGTTGGTGTCCCTTGTTTGAGGGCGAGTATCGCGTGAATGCAAGTACTGTTCGAGCTTTTTATGCCAATATTCGTGATCCTTCACTCGAGCCTCTACAGTTCAAGATTCCTTGTGGTAGTGGTCGGGAAGCTACGGTCAACGTCGCTTTGATATCCCGACTCCTGAATGTGCCACTTGGTGAGGTGCATGCCAGAGAGAAGAATTTGAACAGTATGCGCGAGAGGGATCGTCGCACCTGATCCTTGTGTGGTCGTCTGGTCGAATGGCAGCCTAATAGGAGTCTTCTGGCTACCAACATGACGAACGACTTCCGTTTGCTTCACCACATGTGTACGTTTAATGTATACCCAAGGTGGAGGAATCGCAGCGAGTGTACGCGCCTGATGGTAGATTTCCTATATCAGGTGGGGCAAGAAGTGAAGTTGTGTGTGCCGACGTACATCCTGCGCCAGATTATTCTCATCACTCATTCGACTAGGAGGACCGAATCGCTTCCTTTTGGTAGCCTCATTTGTAAGCTTGCTCATGAGTTTGGCTATAGGCTTGGAGCAGAGAAGCCGGTTCCTGTTCGTCATATTAGCCTAACGACCCTTAAGCAGATGGAGATTGGTTCTGGTCGACAAGCCTCAGAGAGTGAGGATGAGTCAGAGAGCGATGATGAAGAGAGTTATGCTGAAGGTGGTGCTGAGATTGAGGAAGAAACAGAGCAGGACGAGGAAGAGGTTGAGGCACAGGATACGAGTGAGAGCTCTCCTCTTGTGGCACCAGAGCAGAGCGTAGATCAAGCTGCCAGAGATGCCCATATTGTTCGGTTTGAAGAAGGGCAGGCTGTTCTACGCTTGGATATCATGGATCTTCGAGGCTTTGTGAAGTATAAGTTTAAGAAGGTGACTCGAACTCTGAAGTCTATCCTGTCTTGCTTACAGGATAAGGGTGCCCCACCTCCATCTCCTGATTTCGACGAGTAGTTGTCGTTGTAGTCATCCTTTGCTTTGTTTTGTTGTTTCTTTCTGTGTGTAGCCGTTGTTGGCTTTGTAGTTGGAGTTGTTTGTAGTTGTTTGTGGTTGTTTGAAGTGTTAGATGTTGTAGTTCACATGCTTTCCTAGTCGTGATTCATGTAATGCTGCACTACTTGTATTGCGACAATTTTGTTTAATGGAATGCATGTTGTTTATCTTTGAGGTTGTGTTGTGAATGCTGTGTGGATGGATTATGTGGACGTAGAATCTGACAGGTTGCATCCTCTGTTAAATGTAGGGATGCCTCCTAAGGGTTCGAAGACTTCGGCCCGTCTCTCCTTGGTTGAGTCGCTTGCTGGGGTTTCTCCCTTGAGCGATAGTCAGACGGATCCACAGGCGGGCCCGTCTCATGCCAGTGTTGGGCCGACACCTATGGTTCCTCTACCAAATCGTCAGCAGCAGGCTCGAGTTCATGCGCTCTCAGCTGAAGCACCTATGTCTGACTTGGTACCGAGATCCTTCGAGGTGACAACGCACATTGAAGGTATTTCTATTTCTATGTTAGTGGATACAGGGTCCACTACTTCTCTTATATCTTATGCGACAGTTTGGCGTTTGAGTTTGAGCATTGTTTCTATGCAAGGAGTGACGCTTACTACCGCTACGGAGATTTCCTCTGCTATGAACAAGCATTGTATGGATTGTTTGGTCGATCTTGGAAGTGGATCGATCCGGGTTGATTTCTTTGTCGCACCCCTTTATCATTATGATGTTATTATGGGTATGGATTGGCTTACGAGGATGCGAGCTGAGATTGATTGTGAAGCAAGGTCGGTGACCATCCATGGACCTGAGGGCGAGACAGTTACTTTCCCAGTTCAGGTCAGTTACCCTCTTCGTCTTAATTTTTATACTTCTCTGTTGGAGAGTATGGCTGAATCGGCGTTAGTTAGCATGCCAGTAGTTCGGGAGTTTGAAGATGTGTTTGAGTCGATTCCTGGATTACCTCCTCAGTGTGAGATTGATTTTTCTATCGACCTCATGCCTGGTGCGGCGCCCATTTCATTGCCCACCTATCGTATGCCTCCGAGTGAATTGGAGGAGTTGAGGAAGCAGATAGATGGTTTGCTGAATTTTGGTTTTATTCGGCCTAGTGTATCTCATTGGGGAGCACCTGTTTTGTTTGTGAAGAAGAAGGATGGTTCCTTGCGATTATGTATTGATTATTGCAGGCTGAATTTGGTAACTGTGAAGAATAAGTACCCTTTACCTAGGATTGATGATCTGTTTGATCAATTAAAGGGGGCACGGTACTTTTCGAAGATTGATCTGCAGTCTGGGTATCATCAATTGCGCGTCAAGGATGGGGATGTGCAGAAGACCACTTTCAGGACTAGCTTCGGTCACTATGAGTTCTTTGTGATGTCGTTCGGTCTTATAAACGCACCGGCCGTGTTCATGGATCTGATGAACAGGGTGTTTTGGCCATGCCTGTTCCAATTCGTCATTATCTTTATCGATGACATCTTGATATATTCTACGAGTTGGGAAGAACACGAGGAGCACTTAAGAGCGGTTTTAGATACTCTCAGGAAGAATCAGCTTTTTGTGCAGTTCAAGAAGTGTGATTTCTGGAAAGAGGAAGTCAAGTTCCTGGGGCATGTGGTGTCCAAGGAAGGGATAGTTGTCGATCTTGCCAAGGTAACTGCAGTAAAGGACTGGAAGTAGCCTGGTTCAGTTACTGAGGTAAGGAGTTTTCTGGGTCTTGCAAGCTATTATCGACACTTCATTCAAGACTTCTTGAAGATTTTCATACCGTTGTCGCAGCTGACACGGAAGGATTTGAAGTTTGCTTGGAATGAGAAGGCAGAGTTAGCTTTTCAGGAGCTGCAGGACAAGTTGAAGTCCACCCCTGTGCTAGTATTGCCAGAGCAAGGGGTTAAGTATATTATATATATTGACGCCTCTCGCGTTGGTCTGGGTTGTGTCCTTATGCAGAAGGATAGGGTGATTGCTTATGCGTCGCGTCAGTTGAAGGAACACGAAGAGAATTACCCTACGCACGACCTGGAGTTAGCAGCTGTCATTTTTGCATTAAAGCTCTAGAGACACTACCTCTATGGTGAGGAGTTCGAGCTCTTTTGCGACCACAAGAGCCTTAAGTATATTTTCACGCAGCGTGATTTAAATATGAGGCAGCGCCGATGGATGAAAACATTGAAGGACTTTAAGTTCGATGTTTCTTACCATCCGGGCAACGCGAACCTTGTGGCAGATGCGTTGAGTCGCAAGAAGGCTATTGAGTTTGCGGCTCCACTGATGATAGCAGAGTGGGATATGTTGGAGTTTGTGTGAGATTTTGAGCAGAAGCTTATGGTGGTTGAGCCGTATGAGGTTATCGCACACATTCGTGTACAGCCCCTTATCGACGAGAAGATCGTTGCAGCTCAGGCAGATGATGAGCTTTTGGTGAAGATGAGGAAGCAAGTTGGTACAGATGAGAACTCTGACTGGAGTGTTAGTTCTGATTGGGGGCCTATGATTTTGTGGCCGGTTATGTGTTCCTGACATCCCTGACTTGAGACGGGAGGTTCTCGAGTTAGCCCATAGTTCTAGGCTTGTGATGCATCCAGGTAGCATGAAGATGTATCAGGATATGAGAAGATCTTATTGGTGGGATAATATGAAGGTCCATATTGCTAAGTTTATTTCTCGTTGTCTCTCGTGCCAGCAGGTCAAGGCAGAGCATCGCCGACCTCCTGGGTTGCTGCATCCCATGCCCATAGCAGAATGGAAGTGGGACTTCATCTCTATGGATTTTATTTCTGGGTTGCCGAGAACGAGGAAGGGATATGACTCTATTTGGGTGATCGTCGACCGATTGACCAAGTCGACGCATTTCTTACCGATCAGAGTCACAAACTCTGCAGACGAGTTGGCTAAGCTGTATATCAAGGAGATTGTGCATCTGCATGGAGTTCCCCTGGAGATTGTGTCTGATAGAGACACGCGTTTCACATCTATCTTCTGGACTCGCATTCAGGAAATGATGGGTGTGAAACTGAAGTTCAGCACCACGTTTCATCCGCAATCAGATGGACAGACGGAACGCGTGAATCAGGTCCTGAAAGACATGTTGCGAGCTTGTGTTTTGGATTTCAAGGACAGTTGGGATGATTGTCTTCAGTATGCAGAGTTCGCGTATAATAACAGTTTCCAGGCGAGTATCGGCATGGCTCCCTATGAGGCGTTGTATGGTCGCCCGTGTAGAGCACCGCATTGCTAGGCAGAAGTTGGCGAGGGTAGTTTGCTTGGCCTGGAGTTAGTGCAGGTGACTTCAGAGAAAGTTGACATCATTCGACATCGACTTCTGACAGCCCAGAGTAGGCAGAAGAGTTATGCTGGTACGAGGCGTCGACTGCTTGAGTTTGAGGTTGGAGACCATGTATTTCTGAAGGTCTCTCCTATGAAGGGAGTTCTGCGGTTCGGTAAGAAGGGGAAGCTGACGCCGAGATTTATTGGTCCATTTCAAGTTCTGGATCAAGTGGGAGCGGTAGCATACCGCCTTGCTTTGCCCACACCCCTTGCGGGCGTGCATAATGTATTTCATGTTTCTATGCTGAAGAAGTACGTTCCTGATCCTTCGTATATTATCAGTTAGAAGCAAGTGCAGTTGAGTGAGGATGCCACTTATGTACTGCAACCGACGCGTATTCTCAACAGGAAGGAGCAGGTATTGCGTAGCAAGGTTATCCCTCTTGTGAAGGTGCTATGGACGCATCATAGTGAAGAAGAGGCTACTTGGGAATCTGAAGCTGAGGTTAGAAAGAGCTACCCTCAGATCCTTGAGGAATATGAGAATGTATGAATTTTGAGGAAGAAATTTTCTTTAACGAGGGTAGATTGTAATGACCCTGAAAATTTTATGCTAATCTTTCCTTAGTAGCTTTTTGGGGTAATTAGTGCTTAACTCGATTGCTTATGAAATTTGCATCAATCACTTTAAATTGTATCTGCATGACTCAAAACCTGTAGATTAGTTAGCGCTATGTTACTCTGAAATCTGGGATCCATCACTAAAGCCAGTTGCTCTTGGGATTTTTTGGAAGTTCTGGATCGGACCTGGACCGCGCGTCGAAAGTCCAATAGCGATGATCTTAGGCTGTTGCGGTCACCATGTTAGGCTTGACCATCACCTTAAAAATCAAGTCCAGATGATGTTCTGGGTCGATTTGATTGAGTTCGGAGTGAAGAGTGTGAGAACGGTTGGAAATTTAATAAGATTTTATGAAATCTGAGTCGTGTCGCTTGCACGACGATTTTAAGTAATTTGACTATTGGATTCTGACCCAATTTCACCCTCTGATCAGGGAAGATGGCCCAGGCATGTCCTTGTGCTTGTGGACCTGATCGAGATTTGGTGACCGTTGAATTGCGTGTGGTCCGTCACGGCTGATCTGAAGATCCGATCAGTACGAAAACTCAGCTTGACCTAGATCCATGGTCAGTGAGCTTAAGTCCGACCTTTCGTGGTAATAGGCCCACTGGAAGTGCTTCGTTGGATCGTGAGAGGCCGATTTTAGTTATACCCTAAGTATACCTTGGCCCTGGGGTTATTTTCATCAATATGAGGCCTATTTATAGACCTTAAAACCCTAGCTCTCTTTTCCATACGAATTTCCTAACCCTAGCTAAGAAAGAGAAAGGAAAAGAGAGAGTAAGTGAGAGAGAAGTTGGTGAATCATCTTAGATTCTTTCCTGTTCTTCTTCTTCCTTGAACCTTCACTTTTGAATCGTTATTCCGGCGATTCTGAGTTCATCTTTGGGTAAGTTAACCTAACCCTAATCTGTGTTAGAGCTTAGAATAGTCTTTGTGTTGTTGTAGCTCATTTCTATTCTTGCTTTAGGTTATCTTGTCGCCGTTGACGAAGACATATTGTCTGAAATCAGTTCGGTGTTCTTTTCTGGCTTAAGGTGCGGACTTTAAGTGTATAGGTTATGGTTTTCAAGGCTTTCAATGCCAGTTAATGGCTTATTCTTGCTATGGATGAGATTTCACATGCCAAATGTTATGTTTATTTTGCATTCCTGATATGCATGTGTTATATTGAGATCTATGTATTCTATGTGTATGTATAAAGTACCGTATGCATATAAAATATGAACCTGTGTTTGCCATGATTATTTATCGTGTACTTATGCTAATTGTATGTGTGACAACTCCTTGGTAAAAGGAATTGTCCAAATGTGTGTATTTCAACATACGTCATGTATGTTGAACTATGTACTCTAAGTGTTTGTAGAAATGCCTGAATGATCTAAAGTGTAATATATTATACTATTTGCGGGCGTTGAGAAGTGATTCTCAACACTCCTATTGATGTGTATGATTTCCTTCATGCTAGTTACATTCCTTGTTGTTTAATTTCAAGTCTTGCTTATGTGAAATTCCATGTTAAGTTGATTTTCTTTAAATGCTTACGTACTACATCATTTGAGTTGTTGTTCCATTACTATTCTAAATTGTAGATATGAATATCTGTTGTAGTGGAATGTGTGTGGGACTATACATTAGTCCGGGAAATCGGTAATCAACCTTAAGATCGTGGCTGAGGTTGTTTTCGCCACGTAGGACGTATTAGACGAACCCGAGTCCTATTAGAGTTGTCGGCAGTGGTTTGGCCACGCGGAGTGTTTGCGCACTTTATGTCGTTCAACCCAACGTGCGCTCATGCTAGTCGAGTTCGTCAAGTAATCCGATTGTCCGATGTATGTTCATCATGTATGGACGCTACTGCTTGAATCTAGGGTACCGAACTTACCAATGAAATCCTGTTAACTATGGTACCTTGATCCGCTAAGACTCATGAGCTGGACATAGTGGTATGGGACACCGTGGTCGAGCTGTTAACCTACGCTGGGGTGAGGAGACTCCCCGTAGTGACCAGTGTGCAACCAAACTCGTGAGCCGATTATGGTGGTATGGGACACTATATTCGCGCTGTCGGCCTACATTGATTGGTGACGAGCCCTTTGTAGTGACCTCGAGCATACCTGGATACCGCATTGAGGTGACAAGCCTTATGGTAGTAACGATGGTATGATGGGCGTGCATTGATTGGTGACGAGCCCTTTGCAACGACCTGAAAACATATGATCGTATGAGATATCTAGGACTGACGACCCTAAAATAGATCACTGTTTGGATGGTGATATGAGGAAAGTGCCTTAGCTTCCTAATCCTGCTGTATGAAAAGGACTAATAACAACTTGGTAATCATGTTCATGCACCGCATTTGCATGTGCTTTGTAGACGTGGCGCACTTTGAGGCGATGTCATGCGTGACGTAAGATGAAGACGCTGAGGGTGTACGCGCGAGTGCACGCATCATTCTACATGCATCCTTGCATTAACAAGAGTACTTAGGACATGTTTAATTGTTCTGCTTTATCATTACTGCTTGATTGAACTGATAACATGTTAACATGTGCTTTATTGTTTCACTAAGCTGATCACTCACTCCCACGTTCCGGGGCGGTGTTAAACACCCACCAGACTCTGTCTTAATTGCTGATGTTGCAGATGTTGATGTGACTTCTGAGGCAGAGCGGGAGATTGATGATGATGAGTCTGCTTTCTCTTTTATGCAGTTTTCAGACGGGTTCTAGTGAGCCCTGTTCTGATGTGCGGGATGCTGGGATTTCTTCTGGGAATTAAATGATGTAATTTGATACTTGTAATTTTGATAGCAACACTTACTTTACGACCTGTTATGTGTATGTATTTCAGGGATTCGCACATGTACACACATATATTTCTTTAAGTCTTCTGCTTGCTTTCTTCACTTATCCCTGAATTATATCTGTACTTTGGCTTAATCTATTCCATGTTTTATGCATTAATACAGTCAACATACATCCATCATTAAATATGTTGCATAAGTGATGTTTTAGAACTCGGGAGCTGAGTTATGCTTGACCCCCGAATTTCAGGGCGTTACAGAGAGAGAGAGAGAGAGAGAGAGAGAGAGATAGAGATGTAAGAAGGGGAGGGACCTCGCCACTATGGGCCCTCCTTATAAAAAGAATACATTAAGTTGGGTCCCACCATATGTGGGCTCTCAACCATCAAAATCGAGATGATGAACACCCACCTTTGATCTTCTCTTCCTTTTTCCACAAGCGCATTCTAAAGCTCTAAGGGATGCAATTCAACGGTCGAGATGATCTTTGGAGGGTGGGATTGGGTGGTAGGAAGGTGGGCCTCGCTCGCTTTTCCTCTTTCTCCCATGAAATGCTTGGACGTCGGGTTGCTTAGGAGAATGAGAGAGAGAGAGAGATGAGAGAGAGAGGTTGTAAGAAAGACAGAGATGGTTAAGCGATGGGTGTACTTGATAGGTAAGGGTTATAAGAGAGAGAGTTGACTTTGGGGATAGTGTTGTACTTGACATTTGATGTGTGATGTGTACTTGATTGATGGGATATATTCTCTTGGGATTTACAATGCATGACGTTTTCCTCGAACTAAATGCTGGCTCACATCTCCTGGCCCAGGTATCGCCTCGGTGCGTGGGATGCTGTTTCGGAACCGCGGTGATGGCGAAGTTGTAAGGATACAAGTATCGAGTGGACCCGACTTTGGAATATGGGATACGACTTAGGGTCACGTGTAACTATTATCTACGCATCGTGGGTCACCGAAATTCGACCGGGAGGACTACGGAAGCCTAAAGAATGGTACGGGCTAGGATACGAGTCTCACAGAACATAAGGTGGGCTCCAAGGTTTGGATAATCCTACAGGGCATGGTTAGAAGCACCATTATCAATGGGGGCCCAACGGTTTGGGTTAAACACATGGGTATTATTAACATAAGTGGGGACCCAACGGTTTGGGTTAGTCCACTAGGGTATCGCTAACATCAGTGGGGGCCCAACGGTTTGTGTTAGCCCACTAGGGTTTCGGTGGAAATGGCTTCAATAATGGGGCCTAGAAAAGTTTACAATGGTGGACATTTAACCACCATTGTCTTAAGGTGCAGTCCATTTGGGATAGAAATTGGAATCACAACGGGGCCCTCGACCCTCTAAATATCTAGAAAATAGATGGACAGAGTGTGCACATCACTCGTGCATGGTGGGCCTCACTCATCATAATTAAGCCTCCCACATTACAATGACCTTACACATCACAATGGGCCTCACACGGGCCTCATATACATCACAATGGGCCTCATCACATGGGTTTTATATACATCACAATGGGCCTCACACATGGGCCTCATATTCATCACAAGGGGCCTCATCACATGGGTCTCATATACATCACAATGGGCCTCACACAAGGGCCTCATAGACATCACAAGGGGCCTCATCACATGGGTCTCATATACATCATAATGGGCCTCACACACGATCCTCATATACATCGCAAGGGGCCTCACACACGGGTCTCATATACATCATAATGGGCCTTACACACGGGCCTCATATACATCACAATGGCCCTCACATATGGCCACAATGGGCCTCACATACATCAAGTGGGCCTCATCACATCACAGTAGGCCGTACACATGCAGTAGGTGGGCCTCACATGTGCAATAGATGGGCCGCACCCGTGTAGCAGGTGGACCACACACGTGCAGCAGATGGGCCCTGCCTACTAGATGGCGTGCATATAAAACATATACATCAGGTGGGTCCCATCCCAGCTAGACGGTGCAGATAAAATACATACATTATGGTGGATCCCACCATCCTACTAGATGGTGTGGATACAACATATACAGCACAGTAGATCCCATCGTCCTATCCATGGTTTGGATGAAAAACATGTAGCACAGTGGATCCCACATCCCTTGGATGGTGTGGATGCCACACGTGTAGAGGGTCCCACCGTCCTAGGACGGTGTGAATAAAACACTTACATCAGGGTCCCACCGTCCATTGCTGGACGGTGTGGATGAAATACATAAATCAAGGTGGGTCTCACCATCCACATGGTTGGACGGTGGATAAAACGCATACATCAGGTGGGTCCTACTGTCCTCTGCTAGACGGTGTGGGTACACCACATCATGGTGGGCCGCTTCAGCTGCTGGACAGTAGTCCAGCAGCACCCCATGGATGGTGTGGGTAAAACAGATACATCAGGTGGGTCCACACGTGTGGCCCACTAGCTCGGATGCAAGCTGTTATTTGTATTTTCCTTCATCCGGCCCTATCTAAATGGACAGCGGGGGTGGACCTGTTAGATGCGGCAGCAAGGTGGGTCCCTGATTTGGACATCGGATGCGGTCCGCTAAATGGATAGCGTGGATAAAATACTTACCTCATCAAGTGGGCCATCATACAAGGGAAAGAGAGAGAGAGAGAGAGAGAGACATGTGGTGATGGAGGAAGCTCCGCCACTATGTGCTCCCTTGAGTCATATTACATTCATTAAGATGGGTCCAAAGAATATGTGGGCCCTCAAAACAATAAATCAAGGTGGGGATACCATCCCCACCATGAAATCAAGGGTCGAGATGACCTCTACATGTTAATCATCAAATAAACATCATAGTGGGGTCCATGGAGAGTGGCCCCATCATGGATTAAACATATGATTCATGGTGGGCCATTAGTCACACCTTGGGTCCAAAATAGGATCCATACCATCAATCGGTAGGCCCCACTTGGCCCATCACTAAAATTACAATCTAATCCTACGAAACACCCACTTATGGTCCTCTTCTTTAGCTCATTGGAATCCTTGGCTCCTAAGCTCTCTCTTTGATGGAGGATGATGAAGATTGAATGGTTGGATGGTGAGATTTAGTGATAGGAAAGTGGGCCTTGATCTTGGGTTCTTTCTCTCCTTAGAATTTTCTCTTTTGGTTGCTTGGGATTTGGTTAGAGAAATGGGATGGGATAGAGTGAAGGATGGGAGAGAGGGATGGTGTTGTGTAAGAAGGATGGGATGAGAGGGATGGGTGGTGTAAGAGGAGTGACATGAGAGGCATGGGTTGTGTTGACTTTTGGGGGCATGAGGTGGTATGGGGTATGAGTTGCCTTACATTGTTGGTAAGAGAGGGATGGGCTAGGTATGGGTTGTACTTGACTTGTACTTGATTGATTGATGTGATAGATTGGGTAAAGAATCTCTCAGGATTCGCAATGCGCGGAATTTTCTCAAAATATACGCGGGCCCACTACTCCTAGCCTGGGTATCTCATCGGTGCGCAAGACCCGACAATGGCACGGTCGCTAGGGTATAAGTCTCGGGTTGAGTCAACTCAGATCTACGAAATGCGACTTAGGCTCGCGCGCAAATGTTGTCTACAGGTCGCGGGTCGCTGGGATTCGACGGAGAGAATCGCGGGAGTCTAAGGATCAGTACGGACTAGGATACGGGCCTTACATCTCTGGTGGACCACACCATAGAAATCAACGGTGATAGTGACAACTGCTATTAAAACATTTCAGGCCCAATGTTACATGGAACCCATCCAAGATTAGACTTCTTGAATCCTCTGCCAGATGACTAACAAGATGTACAAAGTGGATCACCTTATTGTGGGCTCATTCAATAGTAAACAAAAAAAGAAAAAGAAAAACAAATTACATATATCACGTGCTAGGTAACGTGAGAGCTGTCTTTGGGTAAGGAAGGGGCCCACTCATGGGATCCATCATGATGTGTATCTAATCTACACCGTCCACTAGCTTCACCAATTCATTTTAAGTCATGTGCCAACATATGAGACAGATCAGATCTTGGAGTAGGCCGCATGGAGGAAAACAATTCATAGATGTTGAAACATTCCAAGGCCCATCATGGCCTTCCTGTTCATGGAAACCAGTCCTGGTCAGATGCTATTGACCCATTTGAGCTGGCCAAAATGGTGGACAGAGTAGATTATCTACTTGAGGCCCAACTTTATCTCGTGTGTAAACAAAATAATAATAAAATAGGTCATTTTGGTGGCATGAACTCCTACTCACACTACACCAAAATCATGGATCTGGAACGGCTATGGATTTGGTTTAAAAACAGTTTTAAACCGTATCTAATTTGCCACAGTTTTAAACCATTTTCGAATTTCTAACTCCATTCAACTTTTTAATGGTTGAGGTTGTTGTTCGTACTGCTTTTTTGGTGTGTCCCACTTGGGTTTTGGATCTTCCTAATTTTTAAGATCTTGTTTAATTATTATATTTGAACAAACATGAACGGAGTGGATTTGATTAAGATCAACTCCTTGGACCTCACATAACCCTAGGCAGCACTTAGATATATCTCTGCCTAGGGTCATAGCCCATTCGATCCTTGCATTTTCCCAAATCCGATAATACCCTTATCTCTCTCCCTCTCCTTCCCTCTCCCTTTCGTGATCTCCCTTTCTCTCTCTCACATTATCTCCCTCCCTCTCTCTCTCTCTCTTTCACGCAATCTCCCTCTCCCTCTTGATCCTCCCCTCTCCCACTCCCTCTCTCTCACGCGATCTCCCTCTCCCTCTCAATCCCTCCAACTCAATCTCTCCCTCTCCTTGTTTGACTCTCGATCTGCAATCCTTACATCGCATCCACCAGCCGCTGAAACCCTGCCACATCTCCGGTCATCAATAGTAATAGAACATTCTTGAGCTCCCACCTATTGCCAATCTGAAGAGGTAATGTTGCCTTTTGATTTTTGTGTTCATTTTGGTTTTGAATATCTATTTGGATGATGAAATCAGCTGTAATAGAACCCTAGTCGAAGCTCTGTTTGCTGAGAGTATTATCTTGAAGTGTTTTTTTTTCTTTCATGTTGATTGGTACGAGAGTGGGTTGGAGTTCAATAAAGTCAATTTGGATCTTTAACCATCTTTTTATCCAACTCGATTGGGACTGTAATGGTTTTTGGCTAGTTTGGTTTTAAATTATGAAATGTTATCTCTCTAGGGTCGGGCCTATAAAAATAATATTTTACCTGGCATATTGACAATTTTATGTCCGTGTAAAATCCACTATGTCCATGAGTTTCACCAGATCATGTTACGATGATAGCCCAAAAAGGAGGTATATCCAACAACCAAGTGGGCCACACCCCATGAAACAGTGGGAGTGAAACCCCCTACTTTGAAATCTTCATGTAACAGGCGTTGCAGGAAACTCTAGGCGAGCTTCCAGCCCAAGTCCACCAAAGGACAAAATCATGCAACACATATCCAAAAAAGGATGCCCACTAAGTTCATTTGGATTGAGTCTGTTGTCCATCCAAACCCATCTATGCACTTTGACTAAAACCAGTCCTATGCTATAGTTTGTAGTGCCTCAAAATTCGAGGACTGAGTAGCAACTCGGCTCCTGAATTCCCAAGTGCCACATGTGTCGCAAATGCATACAATTATCAGGTAAGAGAAATAATGAAAAATTAAACTAAGCATAATTAATATTAGATCATTCAGAAAGGATTCAAGTGCCACTAAGTAAAATAAACATCTCAACATAAATTCATAACCATCCATAGGCAAATAAATTTGATAATATAGAATGTCATTGCCTAGGGACCTTGTCCCTTCTATATGTCAATCCCCAAAATGATCTGGGCTTTGGCCCAATCCCTCAGCCATCCATCAGGCTAATAAGGTCTGCCAAATTCTTGGAAATACGTTCGTTCCTCGTCGTCGTCGACACCAACATTGTCCAATGCGTCTTGCTCTAGGGTACTTACGTCTACAATGGATTATGGTTGGTGTTTAAGAACACCGTCCCAGAGTGAGAGTGAGTAGCTAACTCAGTGGTACCATTAGCAATAGGCCACACAAATTATCATACATAGAATACATTTAATAAATAACAAACAACAGAGAATCCTAAATACTGTGGTTAATGCAAGTGCATGGCTCAATGATATGATGCATTCTCCTCACTACCAACTCTCCCTCAAGCGACGACATCTGACGTTTACAATGACCAACACTCCCTCAAATTGTAACCTCAACTGACTAATCGCCACAGTAATAATGCAAATGTCATGAAATATGTTATCCCCATTGATTAATTAGATTCATTCGTCCAATAGATTGGGTAAACTAGAATACCCTTATTGAAGTTGTTGCCCTAACCCGTTCACGTGGCTCAAGGGTTGTGGTCATACAACTCCCGCGATCCTTAGCCCTATATGGGGCCGTCAATCCCAGAAACTATAATCTCATATGAAAAACAATTGGGACTTAAATGTTCTACTCGTGGTCACTATGGGGAAGTTGTCACCCTAACACAGGCCAACAGCATGGGCACAGTGTCCTATACCACCGTTTCTGGCTTACGAGTCTAAATGCTCACTGGATACTACGGGGAGGCTCGTCACCCTAGCGTAGGCTGACAACACGGGTATAGTGTCCCATACCACCATCCTAGGCTCATGAGTCTTAGTCAAAATTATAGCTAATAGTGGGCGCAATGGTCTTAAAGTACTTCGGGTTCATATAGGCATGATCAGACATGGTTAACATACAAAGATGGTGGACTTAAGAGTCAATATGCCCGACGGGCTGAACCGTAGCTAATCGGCCTAAGAACACTGTCTCATGTAGTCGAACTACCACTACAAGAAATATGGTTTTTATCGACGAAACATTTACCAATGAAAATTATTTTCATCGATAAAAGTTTACTTTTACTGACGAAATATAATTTCGTAGGTAAAAGTCATCTTTACTGACGAAAATTTTCGTCAGTAAAAGGTGTTTTGAATTTCTAAAAAAATAAAAAATTAAAGAGTTTACTTTTACCGATGAAATATAATTTCATAGGTAAAAGTCATCTTTACCGATGAAAATTTTCGTCGGTAAAGGGTGTTTTGAATTTTTGAAAAAACAAAAAATCGAAAAGTTTACTTTTACCTATGAAATATAATTTCGTAGGTAAAAGCCATCTTTACCGACGAAACTTTTCGTAGGTAAAGGGTGTTTTGAATTTTTGAAAAAATAAAAAATTGAAAAGTTTACTTTTACCTACGAAATATAATTTGTTAGGTAAAAGCCATCTTTACCAACGAAAATTTTCGTCGGTAAAGAGTGTTTTGAATTTTTGAAAAAATAAAAAATCGAAAAGTTTACTTTTACCTACGAAATATAATTTCGTAGGTAAAAACCATCTATACCAATGAAAATTTTCATAGGTAAAGGGTGTTTTGAATTTTTGAAAAAACAAAAAATCGAAAAGTTTACATTTACCTACAAAATATAATTTCGTAGGTAAAAGCCATCTTTACTGATGAAATTTTCGTAGCTAAAGGGTGTTGAAAAAACAAAAAATTGAAAAGTTTACTTTTACCTACGAAATATAATTTCGTAGGTAAAAGCCATCTTTACCAACGAAAACATTCGTCGGGAATAATGATTTAAATTTTAACTTTGGAAGTTTTCCCGCAGCCATGAAAAGTTTTGCGGTAAGAGTTTTACCGATGAATTCTTTCGTATGTAAAAATATTTCACAATACTTTTACCTACGAAACAATTCGTAGGTAAAAAAAAATGTGGATGAGACTTTTTGTCACGCCCCAAACCCGGGGACAGACAGCTTCCGTGATGCCCCGAATCCGGCACTCGACTTCCATACACCAAGTCCCGAGTTCGGCGCACCACAAGGAAGATTTTTGACAATTTATTATTATTATTGTATATACATATAATAATACTTGAGCATGAAGAACCTTGATCAAAATACCAAGCAACACTCTACATTATAAATCCTGATGGTTACAAGTACAATGCTTTTAGTGTCAACATTGCCAAATCGAAAAATAGATACAATGTATTGAGAAAGCTAAGTCTTCCAAGCTACTCCTGCCCTAGAAAAAAATAGGAAATAGGAAGCTTCGGCAAAAAGCCTAATGAGTACACATGTGTGTACAATGTGTCATACATGCAAGCAAGATGGATATGCCACAAAGAAATCATGTATGGTAAAGGCATATAGTACGTAAGGTGTGATGTCAATGCCAATGCCAATGCAATACATATGCATCATAGTAATACTCCGAGTCAATGGTACTAGCATCACCAAGTCATATTTTCATTTCTCCTATACCACAACCATAACCGTATTACATGCTTCCGTAATCACAACATCATCATCGTATTGTCATGCCATAATCATACAATATCAGAAATATTGGTAAGATTATGAATCATACAATATCATAGTAAGTGGAAATACTGACCATGAGTCATACAATATCAGAGTACGCAATACAGATCAGCTATTCAAATGAGGAGTCATAAAGAGCAAAATATCAGATACTGAGGATGCAATGTAATATCAAATTCCTGATGAGTTCACGAATACCGTCAGCCGTATCTAAATACAGAAACACAGTAACCCAAAATGGCATATGTCGTGGATGTAATGCAATATACAGTGTGAATGGAATGACCATGCTAGAGTGAATTCGGGTTGATACTACGTAGTATCGTAGGTTATGAGGTCCATCATAAGGGATTTCTATCCAAACTAGTCATATACCTAAATTTGGATAGTCAGACTCAATGTGGTAAACTCCTGATCTCAGGTTAGTCACACACCCCAACCGAAATCCTGGCCCTTGCGAAAGTACACGTAATAAATAATTACGCACCACTAGCCCGAGTAGATATTGAGTGAATGAATGAATGAGTATGTAACTCCTGCTCAATAAGTCTACATATCAGTACGGTTCATCTTTGAGATCATCACCAGGGTTTAATACACTCCAAATGGCACTGCCCCTCTCTCAGCAGCACAGTCCAAGTGAGCGTAAGAAACCTCACTATCCGCCTGGCCAATACTCTGCTAATACCTATCCGGCACATCGATAGCAGACCCATTCATGAGCTGGTCAAACTCAGCCTAGCTATGCCCCCTACCCTTGTGCGGGTAAGGCTACACCCCCTCCCAACAGACCATGACATAGTGGGAGACGCAGTCTCTTGGTATTCGGCAGTCTAGTGCTCATGTATCCACTCATCTCGACGTTGGGGCGTCCTGTGGTACCAAGAGGGTTTAGAGATTTTCACCCAGTGCTATCTATGGCAGCCCGATGCTAGAAAAAATTTTTGGTGTCCCGTCTGGCCATCCATGATATGCCTGTGGAGGCTACAACTCTGATGTCGCTAGGGCACACATACAAGATACATGAGTCATATAATTCAATCATGCATCAATCCTGTACACATCGTGCGCTCATGTGAGATAACCTCCGCTTATCAGGGAGTCTCATAACAACCTGCCCAATGACATATGCAATGGTTAAGCACATCTCAAAACATGTAGATGATCTGTATGGGCATGTATCATGATGTTATGCAGTCACATACTCATAATTGGTATCAATAACTGTCATCGACAATCGACCTCGACAATGTGGACATTAAACCAACATTGCCCCCAAGGAATGACCCATATAGAGCCTAACATATAATGGACCCATGGCCTCACATAAGGCCAAGTATACAACACCAGGGGCCTCACTCAAGAGCTTAATACATATCACGATGGGTCTTTCACAAGGGCCTAACATACATCACAATGGCCTCATCATATGAGCTGGAAATATATCACAATGGGTCATTCATACGGGCCTAATATATATCACCATAGGCCATGACACATGGGCCCCAAATACATCACAACGGGCTACACCATATGGGCTAGAATTACATTACAATGGGCGGCCTCGCTAATGGGCCATAAATACATAATAGGTGGGCCCTGCACATGGGTGTAATATACATTAAGTGGGCTACATCAATGGGCCACACATATGGGCCTCATACTCATCAAGTGGGCTACATCAATGGGCCACACTAATGGGTCAACCGCTTTACTAAACTTTCACATAGTTAGGCAACCAATACCACAATTTCACATAGTTTAGCAGTCACCTAAGCACCACATAATCATATGGTTGAGTGGTCACACAATGTCACTCTACTTGCCATTATTAAATGATTTAAGGTCATATGGTTACTTATCATAACTCATACATCTATGGGCATCCAATTTATTAAGCTCCCACATGGTCAGGTTGCCGATGCCATAATTTCACTTAGTATCCTAGTCTAGTGACCGCATCTCAAAGCATCCAAGGCACAATCACAAGCATGCTCACTATTCCCGATTACACTAACTCTTAAACTGTAACCACTCAATACTTCATATGGAGAATGACTCAGATTCGATGTCACATAATCGAGAGGCCAAAAACTAGTTTCCATCACATCAGATATAATTTAGTAGTCCCCGTATATGCCTCATTTATGAGCATAATGTAAGGGTTGTATTTATCAGAGGTCCTACGACCATTTAATATCACACTTCCTTTCTCATTTATAATCTCACATCCGTGATTTGAAAATTTTACACTGTGTTTGTTATCACAGATTTGAGAAATACTTAAGATATTATGTTTTAGACCTTCAACATCACGGTCACATTCTTAAGGGAGGAAGATTGGATAATTGAGCAGTACCACCAACATAGTGCAATAGTTGCTTCCATCTAGAAATGTGAGCCATTGTTTTACTTCTTTGAAGTTGGTGGATATCGCTTTGTCTGTCATATCTCTTGAACATCACTATCGGTACCATTTTTAAATGGCTAGTGGCTTTAGGAAGTCTGTGTGAAGCAATAAGACATGTAACCTTTGGAACCCATTTCATTATGGTTCTAAGTTTAAGAGTCCCATTGAAGCTCAACAGTACTACACATTGACGCTAAGAGCTTCGCATTAGACAATGACCATTGCCTCTCTGGACCCCCGAGAAGATTTTGGAGAGAGGGGTTGTCCCATGGAGGACCTCCTTCCCATTCCACTCGACAGCTCCGATCCATCTAAGACAGTTCAGATCGGGTTCTCTCTGACATCTTCGATGTGAGACATGATTGTGAACCTCCTTCAACAATATGCAGACGTCTTCACATGATCCCAAGAAGATATGCCCAGCATTGACCCAAAGGTTATTGTTCATTGGCTGAATGTTAACCCCAATCACCGACCAATTCGACGGAAGCGCAGACCACTCGGCCTGAGCAATATGCAGTGATTAGAGAAGAAGTCGACAAGCTCTTTAAAGCTAGGTTCATCAAAGAGATTTACTATCCGGACTGGATAGCTAACATCATTTTGGTTAAGAAGTACAATGGAAAATGGCGAGTCTGTGTCGATTACATTGACTTGAAGAAAGTCTGTCACAAAGATAGTTTCCCTCTTCCCCGAATTGATCAACTTGTCAATAGTACGGCTGGGCACGAGCTACTGAGTTTTATGGACACCTATTTTGGCTATAATCAGATTGTAATGCATCCATATGATAAGTCAAAAATAATCTTTATCACTGACAAGGGTCTTTACTACTACCAAGTAATGCCCTTGGGATTGAAAAATGCCTGAGCTACTTATCAGCGGCTCGTCAACAAGATGTTCGCTCGCCAGATCAAGCAGACAATGGAAGTCTACATGGACGATATGCTTGGCAAGAGCATTAAATCCACGGATCATGTCTCTGATATCGAGGAGATGTTCCTGGTTCTTTGGGAATATCAGATGAAGCTAAACCCAAATAAATGTGCTTTCGGGGTTAGCTTGGGAAAATTCCTTAGTTTCCTGGTCAATCAACGAGAAATTGAAGCGAACCTTGAAAATATCAAAGCTCTTCTTGACATGAATTCACCAAAAATGACTAAAGATGTCCAACGCCTTATAAGAAGGATCGCCGCTCTCAATCTCTTCATATCTCGAGTTACAAATAAGTGCCTCCCCTTCTTTAAACAATTGAAAGGGAAGTAGGTTGTAGACTAAACAGAGGAATGCGAGACGGCTTTTCATGAATTCAAGTGGTACTTGGGGTCGTCATCGTTACTCTCCAAAACCAAACAAGGAGAACCGCTGCTATTGTATTTGGCAGTTTTAGATGCAACAATTAGCTTGGCCTTGATTAGGGAGCACGAAGGGAAGCAACTCTCGGTGTACTACATAAGCAAGGCATTGGTCTTAGCCAAAACAAGGTACCCAGACTTAAAAATACTAGCTTTGGCATTAGTCATTTCCTCTTGTCGATTACGACCATACTTTCAGGCCCACACCATTATCGTCCCGACTGATCAACCACTCCACCAAGTGTTGCAGAAGCCCGAAGCTTCAGGAAGGCTGACCAAGTGACCGATTGAACTTATTAAGTTTGACTTCAAGTATCAACCCCAAACAACTATTAAAGGTCAAGAGGTGGCCAACTTTATTGTTGAGCTCACACGGCATACGAACAAGGAGCCGAGCCGAGCTATCAGTCCGAGCCAAGCTCTGATCCAATCATTCAGGAAGACCTGAACATTCAATCCGGACTAGAACTTGTTTCGAGCGTTCCGCCCGAGCAAACATCTAGTTATCAGGTTGATCTTAATCTGGTGGAAATTATATGTTGATGGCTCATCCAACTCTAAAGCCAATGGGGCTGGGATAGTCTTAAAGACTTCAGATTAGGTATGTAATCAATATGCCTTAAGATTTGGATTCTAAGCCTCCAATAATGTAGCAAAATATGAAGCTCTATTCACCAAACTTAGGTTAGCAACCGCCATGGGAGCCCAACACCTTGAAGTTTTTAGTGATTCACAGCTGGTTATCAATCAAATAGCCGAAGAATACCAAACTAAGAAGGAACGAATGAAAGCATATCTACTGAAGGCTAAAGAACTAATCGACAGGTTCCAGAAGTGCAACGTCAGCCTAATCCCCTGAGCAGAGAACTCCAAGGCTGACATGTTAGTGAAATTAGCCATCGCGGCCGAAGATGATATCCCAAGATCAATTCCGATTGAATTCCTCACCAAACGAGTATTAGCGAATCCGACCTTGTCGTAGCTCTTCCAATAATCTCAGAACCAACTTGGATGGATCCAATTATCGATTTCCTTAAGGAAGATAAGCTACTTGAAGATCGGATGGAAGCAGACAAGCTGCGGACCAGGGCAACTCGCTACACCATGGTCAATGACATCTTATACAAAAAAGAGTTCTATCTCCCTTATCTCAGATGTCTCTGACTAGATGAAGTAGAGTATGTCCTAAGGAAAACCTATGAAGGTATCTGCGGGAACCATTCTGGTGGCCGAGCCTTATCCCATAAAGTCATTCGACAGGGGTACTATTGGCCGACCATCCAGACTGATGCTCGGTAATATACCTGGAAGTGCAATAAGTGCTAGCGCTTTGTAAATATATATCGGCAACCTCCCGAAAAATTGACTCCTATGGTCGGGCCATGACCATTCACCTAATAGGGCATCGACATCATCAATCCCTTCCCGACTGGCAAAGGCCAGACCAAGTTTGCAGTAGTTACAGTCTACTATGTTACAAAGTGGGCCGAAGTTAAGCCTCTGGCAAAGATTACTGAGAAAAAGATAACAGATTTCGTTTGAAAAAGCATCGTGTGTAGGTTTGAAATTCCCCGCACGACCATTTTTTATAACGGAAGCAGTTCAATAATAAGCAATTTCGAGGAATGTGTGAAAACCTTGGGATTCAGAATGTTTACTCCTCGCCATGACATCCACAGGCTAATGGGCAGGTCGAGGCAGTCAACAAAATCATCAAACACCATCTCCAGACCAAGCTCGCAAAAGACAAAGGCGCATGGGCAAAAGAACTCCCCAATGTTCTCTGGGTATACCGAACTACAGCCCGGACGGCCACTGGGGAAACTACTTTTTCCTTAGCCTTCGAAGTTGAAGTCGTCACTCCAATCGAAATCGGGCTACCAATTGCTCAGACCGAATCCTTTGACGAATAGCAGAATTCCAAGCTAATGGCATTGGATCTCGACCTTCTCAAGGAAAGAAGAGAATAAGCTCAGATCTGGGCTGCAATCTGACAACAGCAAGTAGCTCATTTCTACAATGCCAAGGTAAGAGTTAGGAAGTTTCGAGCTAGGGACTTAGTCCTTTGAAGAACCTTCCAAAACACTAAGGAACTTAGCTCAAGAACCTTGGGCCCTAACTAGAAAGGACCTTACATGGTGACAAGTATAACCCGGATCGTATCGACTTGAAGATCTGGAAGATCAGCTCCTACCTTTCCCGTGGAATGCTGAACATCTCAAGATTTATCGTTCCTAAGGAACTGATCCATATCAATTACATAGTTTACTGTGTACTGGTCGCATTTAAGTTAGTGCAATGAAATCCTATAGTCTATTTCCTACTCCTGTACCTATAAATGACCGTTCGTTGAAAAAATCTATAGAGGGCTTCCCAAGATGACTGGGAAGAACAACCCCCTATCAATGCACCGACCCCCCAAGTGGAGGTTGGGTTCTACACTACCAGCAGTTACATATATAGTTAGTAAGTAGAATACTCGTAAGGGTTCTCCCTAGTATAAGGGGGAAAAACCTAATCAAATGATCGGATCCTGAATGAAGGGCAAACTTCCGATGGATATTACAATTGAAGTATTTGACGAGCTGACCCTCTTCCCAGAATTTGACCTATCTACTTAGAAAATTTCTTATACAAACACTATTCTAAAAACAAAAAATTCGAATTGTATTGATAAAGCTCCAAGGAGCGTATTACGTTTAGTCCAAAAAATAAAAGAAATAAAAGGGGCTTGTCCTTAAGCCTCGGGGGGCTACTTGGAAGGCACGTCCTCAACAGGGGCCTTTGATTCAGAGCTAGCATCCTCAAAACCAAAGAGATCTAGTTCTAGATAGACTTCATTAACCTCTTCAATGCACTTCAAGAACACCATCTGGTATAAGGCATCCCTGTCTTCCAAATATTCTTCAGAAGACTTAAATTCCTTAATGGTGGCCGGTTGAACAAGGAGATAGCTGCCATGGCCTCTACTTCAGCGTCCTTAAGCTTTGCCTTCAACTCTTTGTTGTCAGCCTCCTATCGAACCGACCTATCAAAAGCCTCAGTGAGAAGCTTCTTTGTCTCCTCTAGCTCCATCGTCAGATCTATAGCTCGAGCCTCAGACGCAGAGCGAGCTTAGTCAGCCATAATAGCTGCGGTACGATATTCCTCGACGACAATGTGGAACTGTTCAGCTTCAACTCACTTCTACAAAAGTTTATTCTTGCTCTCCCACGCCTTCTTCCGCAAGTGTACAATACTGCAGTGCACCCTCAGTAGGCAAGGGGCAAACTGCCAAAGGAGCAAGAGAAGATGTCAAAAGTTGAACAGAGAAAGAGAAAACAACAAGTGCTTAAAGGATTGACTCACTCCAAAAAAGCTCTTCATCACGGACGCAGGGATCACGTCTGATGAAGAGTCCAGCATAGCGAGGAATTCAGCATTGGGTATATGTCGTTCTATCTAAGGCATGAGCTCCTCTATGACTCCACGCGTCATCCTGAAAGGATGTTGTCCCTCCGCTCGAACCTCAGAAGGCCCGCTCGTCTCCTGGGCCTCTATGGGCCAAGCCTCAGTAGAAGGCTCGATAGCTCCCTGGGTCTCCAGGGGACAAGCCCCCTCACAAACGGACGCCTCGACCGTCGCTTCAACAGTAACAAGGGCAGGTTCAGTAACCGCCGCCTCATCCTCAATCTCCACGATAGTGGGGGATGAAGGATTGACTCTCCCTTTGCATTTAGAGGTCATCTTTGTCTTCTTCGTCCTCTTGGTCGGCACAGTCTCCTCGAGGAGAGGTGTCTTACACTTTAAGACGGGCTGCAACAAGGGTGAGCTTCAGGCATTTTTACGTCAGTTACAATGAAAAGGGGATTTAGTTACAAACTCATAAATTTTCTAAGCCCTAAGGTTGGCCAAAGCTCTTACCTATAAGCTTGGTATCAAGAACCGACTTAAGCAGGAGCTCCAGTTGAAGAAGTCTTCTCCAAGATCTGTTCTCGTCTCCTAAAGACCTTGCTCCCTGAATCCGAGCAAGAGATTCAGTTCCGAGGATGAAATGATATTTGGGAATAGTTGCATCAAAGGAGGCATGCACAAACAATTAAGAACATTGGAGATCGACCAATCGAAAAGCAACAAAAAAGAGTTAAGCCTAAAGAAAGCCAACCTGGAGCAGTTAGGGGTGTACATCAAGTCGAACCGAGTCAAGCTGCCCTCAGCTCGACTCGACTCAGCCACTAGCTGACCTTAGCTCAAACTCAGCTCAGCTCGGTCCTCGAGCCTGACTGGCCAGCTCGACTCAGTTCAGTTAGCAGCTCGGGCTAGTTCGAGCCAAGATCGAGTCGAGTTCTCCATTGCAACATTTTCATAAACACCTGGACTGCACCTTCAAAATCTCACTGTATTTGAGACAGCAGTAATGATTTAATAGGTATTTTATCAAACACCTTCTAAGCAACATAAAAAATTAAGAAAAAAGGGTGGTGGTTTCATATACATACCTTCCTTGCCACCAACCACACTTCTTTGAGTCATTTCATCAAACACTTGGTGAGTAACATCAATGTCAAAGTAACCAAGTCACCGAACTGGTTCGATCCGAGTTCGATTTGAGTTGGGTTCGATCCGAGTTCGATTTGAGTTGGGTTCGATCCGAGTTCGATTTGAGCTGGGTTCGATCTGAGTCGAGTCGAACTAGGGCTAGCTCGAACTCATTTTCGAGCTCGAAAAATTAGCTCAAACTTAGCTTCGAACCGAGTCGAATCGAGCTTTTTTTAGTCGAGTCGAGCGAGCTAACCTAGCTAGCTCAGTTTGTGTACACCTTTAGGAGTAGTGAACATGGTGGGGACCAAACCACGACGTAAGATCAAGCCCGGTACTTCCCAACTATTAGAAGCCCAGAATCACATGTCCTTTCAATTTTTATTGGAAGTCGAGACATCTATGATCATGCCCCCTCCTGTCCCCTTCCAAGCAAAGAGGTAGTACCAGCCTATATGAAAACGATTGGGCTTCAACTGGTAAATGTGGAGGAATTCGTTGACAGTAAGCTCGGGTTGCTCGAGCTCGGACCAAAGGATGGAGCAGTCGATCAATGCCTTCCATGCATTGAGGATCAGCTGCCCCGGGGCCAACTCTAGACGAGCAAGCGCCCGTCTTACTATATTTTGTAGAGGGAGCCTCAGGCCGCACTGAAGGGCGACCTGGAAAATGGCAACTGCTCCCTCTAGAGGATGAGTAGGAACCTCGTACGACTCGTACGACGAAGGAACACGAAGGATTACTGACTTTGGTATATGGTATCCCAACCTAATATGAGCTAAGTCTGTTTCCTTGAGAGTCGATCTCACAGGACCTCTCTCCTCTTCCTCATCCTCCCCTTTAAATGATTCGTCTAACTCCCCTTCAACAGGAAGATCGCGTTCTGCCCTAACCGGTCATTCTGCTGGGGACCTCGCCAACGCTCGCGATGACTGCGATGCCTGGAATTGACGTCGCTCATCATCAACAACGGCGATGGTGGGTTCGACATCGAAAAAAGACTACTCGCCCCATTGTCACCACCGGAGGCCCCCTCTCACGAACTTAGCGATTTCGACATGGAAATAAACAAGAAAGGAAAGAAGGGAGGGGGTAAGTTGAGGAGCAAGGTTCACTGGAGGGAGAATCTCACCCTATCGCTGGTGATTTCACAAGGGCTGCTCACAGGAAATCACCTCTGTTAGCAGTGACTAAGAGTGAGAGTGAAAAGGGGGAAGATGTAAACGGACTTCGGAAACACGTTAGGGTTTTCTTATATAGAGGAGCCACATGGTAGCGTTTAAATGCTCCCATTGATGGGAAGCCGTACGGCTCCCCCTCGACTACCCCGTATTAACATGTGGTGCGACCCCGCTTGTTGCTCAACCCCGTTACCGAGAAACGACCACATGTTACTCTCTCATTGGTCTAATACCGAAAAGGTGGCCTGACAAGTCACATAGCCTCGAGCCACGACACGCCACCTTGACTATGCCATACATGATTACTGACACACCTCAACTCCCATGCTGGCTGCCATATTCAGCATTTATGGTGGAATAGTCCAACTTAGGAACTTCAGACCTACTTTTCAAGTCAATGCTATTGGCACGAAAGTAGGAGGCTTACTGTTATGGGAAGAATGGGTCGATCCATGAGAGAAGGTCGAACCAGCAACCAGCATGAACAAATGGGCCAAGCTACTCGAAGTATAATTAAGGACAGAGTCGGGACAACCATATGTCAGCACAATCATAGATCGGCATGACCTTCAACGGGCTTCCCAGAAGAACAGTTTAATAGGGTTGTCAAGCCCGGCAAAGGAAGCTAAGGGGTACTGATGTTAATGATCACAAGGACATCACATGCATGCTTTGTCGGTATTATCATCAGAATGACATCGAACTTCTAATAGCTCTGTTAGAGTACCCCTGAGATGTTGTTACCCATGGAGTCTGACCTTACCCATAGGTCGGACGATGTTATCGGCTTTCGACTAACGTCCAACCTTATCTAGGGAAACGACCCGAAGATCTCTTCGAGGATCGCGAAGGGATAAGTTCAAAATCCCGAAGATCTCCGGAAGATCTCTAACATGATAGGAGTTCTAATTCAACATGTACCTGCCAAACAGAAAAGATCGCTCGACGGTGTGATCTTCCCTCTAGTATAAATAGGGAACCCTCAATGGTGAAAGGTACACAAAATTTTACACACTTAGATCTTTTCTACAAAGACCCGGATCCTTGATTTGGCATCGGAGGGTCCTCTACATTAGCTAAGGTCTTCCTTGTTTGCTTTATGTGTAACCAAGGGTCTAAGAAGGGTCTACTGGAAAACTACATTAACACTATTTTGAATAGAAATTTCCAACTGATTTGAAGCCGAGACTTAACAACCTCTCAACCTGAGAATTCTCCAAATTCAAGGTAAATGCATCAAAACCAATGCTACATCTTCCTCCATTTCATGTTTCAATACACTTATAATTAAAACCATTTTGATCTCTCTCTCTCTCTCTCTCTCTCTCTCTCTCTCTCTCTCTCTCTCTCTCTCTCTCTCTCTCTCTCTCTATATATCTCCCTCTCTCTCCCTCCATCCCCACTTTATCTCATCATTCCCAGTGGTTCTTAGCTTCTTATCTTTCCTTCTTACGGTGGGGTGTGGTGATGAAGGAGGTGAAGAAGTTGGGCATGTTAGTTGGGTCCATGGTTGCAGTTTCCATGTCCCATTATCTATAACAAGTGATCTCTTTGATGATGGGGGGCCACCTTGGTGAGCTCTCTCTCTCTCTCTCTCTCTCTCTCTCTCTCTCTCTCTCTCTCTCTCTCTCCAGTGTTTCCATAGCTCCTTCACTCGCTAATGTCACTGGTTTTAGCGTCATTATATGTCCTCTCTCTCTCTCTCTCTCTCTCTCTCTCTCTCTCTCTCTCTCTCTTTGAATGGGCGGGTTCGGGCTTGGGCTCCGGCTGGGCCCTGCATATGTATTGTGGGCCAAGTTTGGGGTGGCACTAGTGTGGCCCATCACGGGCCTGGGTCAGGTATGGGCATAGTTTGAGTAATACGAACCAAGCTTGGACAGAGCTTGGCCCGACCCTAACTCAGGTCGTTGACAGCCCTACTTCAACATTAAACCTCCATTCATATATCATATAGTCTCATCACCTCCCATCCAAATGCCAACAGACGTTGAAATAGGACCGCTCAACCTCCATCCAAACATCTCAGCATTTGAGATTCAACAATACTACAAAACACCAGGCAACTAGTCCTCAATGTTGAAGCACAGGGCATGGCTTTGGTGGATCCCTGGATACACCAAGGTGGGTGGGATCCCTGAGTATGGGGCCCACTTTGATGTATGTAGCTTACATCCATGCTACCCAACCTTTTTTAAAGCTCTTTTAGAGTATTATCCTAAAAATGAAGTAGATTCAAATCTTATGTGGACCACACCACATGAAATGGTGGTAATTGAATCCTCACCATTAAAAACTTCTTGGAGGCAACCAAAATGTTTATTTGCCATTCAACCTTTTCATAAGGTCATAAAGACCTACATGAAGGGCCTACACAAATATCAACTTGATTCAAAACTTTCGTGGCTCACAACAAGTTTTTAACGGTCAATCATCACTATTTGATTTTTTACCACTGTAAACTCCACCTTTTACCCAGCGGCTTTTGTAAATGCTCCCAAACTTTACTTCCGAGACTAAACCAATTATGTACGGACACACTAGTTGACGATGAAAATACCCTTACTTTATGAGATATACTCAAAACTATGCTTGCATTGTCCGTGGTGGCACCGTGGATATCACGGTGGCATTGTCCAATACCAAAAAAGGGCCAAAGGCAATAGCTAAATACCTATGGCAACAGATTATAACCGTAGCCATTGAAGGCATAGCCATTGCGCGCTTGCATTCACGGTGACACCGTGCAACGCTGTCTTGTCCACAGTGGCACCATGGATATCACAGTGGCATCGTCCAATACTAGAAAAAAGGTCAAAGGATGTAGCGAAATACCTATCGCTACGGATTATAACCGTAACCATTGGTAGCGTAGCCATTGCTTCAATAAATTCCTAGCCATTTGTTTTATGGCTATAGATATAGACCGTAGCCATCAATTCAGTAGTGAAAAAGACATTTAATTATCGATAATTGAGTGAGCCTAACATGAAATTGAATGAGCTAACATGAAATTGAGCAGCCTAACATGAAATTCAACGAGCCTCAAAGGAAATTGAGCGAGGCAAATATGAAATTCAACGAGCCTCATGATAAATTGAGTAAGGTTAACATGAAATTCAACGAGCCTCAAGGAAAATTAAGCGAGGCAAACATGAAATTTAGCGAGGCTAACATGAAATTCAACAAGCCTCAAAAGATACATTGCTTGATTTCATAATAATCTTTTATACAATCTATACTATTATTTATCTTATCTTATAGGAAATAGGGCTGCAACTTGGCTTCAGTTTGACCTGAACCCTACTGAGCCAACATCAGTTTAGGTCGAGTTGTGTAGTCATTGTGTTTGGTTAGAGTTGAAACCCATTAAGTATCATAGGAAATTAAGCAAGGCTAACATGAAATCGAACGAGGCAAACATGAAATTGACTGAGGCAAACATGAAATTGAGCGAGGCAAGATGGAAATTGAGCGAGGCAAATTGGAAAATGAGTAGGGCAAACTAGAAATTGAGCAAGGCAAACTAAAAATTGAGCAAGGCAACATTTATAGATTATACATTTTCATTCAGTATAACTTGCACAAGGTATATCAAACACTGTATATAATACAACATTTCACAAAAATTCTCTCTTCCTCCCATGCTTACGACAAGTATCATTTACAGGTTATAGACAAACAATCATACGGAAACTAGAAATTTAAAGAGAGAAGCATGAAAATTCAGCGAGACAAACTAGAAATTGAGCGAGACAAACTGGAAATTTAGTGACGGAAACTGGAATTCAAGTGAGGGAAGTATGAAAATTGAGCGAGGTAAACTAGAAATTGAGCGAGGGAAAGTGGAAATTCGGTGAGGGAAACTAGAAATTGAGCGAGGGAAGGTGCAAGGCAAACTAGAAACTAAGCAAGGGAAACATGAAATTGAGCAAGGAAAACTAGAAATTGAGCGAGGCAAGCTAGAAATTGAACGAGGTAACCTAGAAATTCAGTGATGCAAACTAGAAATTGAGCGAGGCAAACTAGAAATTGAGCAAGGGAAACTGAAAATTGAGCGAGACAAACTGAAAAATGAGCGAGGTAAACATGAAATTGAGCGAGGCAAACTAGAAATTGAGTGAGGGAAACATGAAATTGAGCGAGACAAACTAGAAATTCAGCGAGGGAAACATAAAATCGAACGAGGGAAGTTGGAATTTGAGCGAGGCAAACTGGAATTTGAGCGAGGAAAAACTAGGAAATGAGCGAGGTAAACTAGAAATTGAGCAAGGGAAGCATGAAAATTCAGCGAGGGTAAATTGAAAATTCAACAAGGGAAACATGAAATCTGAAAAGGCGAGCTTAAGAAGTCATAGAGGGGGGGGGGGGGGGGGGGGGGTTAATAGGACTATGCAAAATAATCGAATAAAATGCTAAATAAGTAAATAAATCAAAAATCACAATCGTACTAATATTGAAACGTTGATTCAAACTGATTCATAGGACAACCTTCACCTAAACAAGTTTAGGTAGGACAACCTTATTTCACGAATGTGATAAGAATCAAAATTTCAAACTGAGCAAGAGTAAATAAAAAACTAACTATTACAAAGATTCATCACTTTAGCATAAAAGAAATTACAATCATTCACCACAAAAGTAATAAAAATATTCACCAAAATACCAAGAATTATAGTAGTCCAATGTATTAATAACTGTTCTCAAATAGCCACACCTACTCCACTTTCAAATTACTAACCACGTAATCTCGGCTTTCACTATGAATAAGGTTTACATAGGGTCACCTTAAAACCTGATACGGTTGTGATTTTATCGGGCTATCACAAACAAAGAAACCCCTCACTAAGATTTTCTGGCTATCTTAGAAAAACCAAATATAAAATGTAAATATATACTTATCTTCACCGTAGAAGAAGATGTAGTCGTAGAACCGCTTTTCTTGAATGACGAATGTTCAATGTTCAGTCCGATAAAAAATGTTAGGGTTCTATTAATTTTAATTAAATTTAAACCAAAGGCTATTTATATTAATTCCTTTAAATCTCAAAAAGAATGGTATTTCCTCTCTTTTTAGAATTAGAATGATAGAATTAGAGATTAAGGAATTAAATAAAAGAAGCTATAAAATAATTTATAAATACCGCTTGATAGCTTGACAATAACTGAGGCTTCTCTCTCTTATAGAAGGATTTTGATAGACTTGAATTGTATTTTCAGATTAAGAAAGAACCTCAATTTATAGGCAAAGAAGTTGTTGCTTCAACTTGTCTAAGACAGTCTTCGACGAATCTAAGCTTCGAATTCTTTTCCAACGAATTTTCAGATTTGAGCGGGATAAGATCTAACAGATCTTCGACTTGTCAAAGGTCATGCTCGATTGGTCGAAGGTCCTGCTCGACTGGTCAAAGGTGGTATTCGACTGGTCGAGGATGCAAGAATCTGAATGGTTTTAGTTGTTGGACTTCGAGCTGAGGAATGCTCGACTGGTCGAAGAGGGTCCTTCGACTAGTCGAGGAATCCACTCGACTAGTCGAAGGTGCAACAAAAATTCTATTTCACTTCGGCCAGAACTAGGACTGGTCGAGAAATTCCTAGACTGGTCGAGCCACAACTTAGGCTGGTCGAAACTCAACCAAATATAAGTATAAAAACTCAATTTTAAATATGTTTTGAAAGTACCTAAACCTAAGGTCTTTTTAGAGTTTATAATACTTGTATGGACTGAACTTCTTTGCTTTAAAGTATATTAGAGACTTGAACATCTCTAAGGAGCTTGAGCTTCTACTAGAACTTTAGTAGATTGAGCTTAGTCTTCGAGTAGAGCTTGAGCTTAACTTTCAACTTGAGCTTGACTTAAACTTCAACTTGAGTTTGACTTGAACTTCAACATGAGCTTGACTTGAACTTTAACTGGAGCTTGACTAGAACTTTGATCTTAAGCTAACTTGAAGATCATTTGCTAAGATGTTTTGACAAGATGAAATTTGACAAACAAGGTGTAAAATGTGCTTTAAATAAAATAGCACTTACAAAATCGAGCGAGGGAAGTTGGAATTTGAGGGAGGCAAACTAGAATTTGAGTGAGGCAAAACTAGGAATTGAGCAAGGCAAACTGGAAATTGAGTGAGGGAAGCATGAAAATTCAGTGAGGCAAACTAGAAATTCAGTGAGGGAAACATGAAATCGAGGGAAGTTGGAATTTGAGCGAGGTAAACTGGAATTTGAGAGAGGCAAAACTAGGAATTGAGCAAGGCAAACTAGAAGTTGAGCGAGGGAAGCATGAAAATTCAACGAGGCAAACAAGAAATTCAGCGAGGTAAAATGAAAATTGAGTGAGGCAAACCAAAAATTGAGTGAGGCAAACTAGCAATTGAGTAAGAGAAACATGAAAATTCAACGAGGCAAACTAGAAATTCAGCGAGGCAAACTGAAAATTGAGAGAGGCAAACTAGAAATTGATTAAGAGAAGCATGAAAATTCAGCGAGGCAAATTAGAAATTCAGCGAGGAAAGCAGGAAATTGAGCGAGGCAAGCTAAAAATTGAGCGAGGCAAGCTGAAAATCAAGCGAGGCAAATTAGAAATTCAATATAGCAAACTATAAATTCAGCGAGGCAAACTACAAATTGAGTGAGGTAAACTGAAAATTGAGCGAGGAAAACTGAAAATTAAGCGAGGCAACCTAGAAATTGAGCGAGGCAAACTAGAAATTGAGCAAGAGAAACATAAAATTGAGCGAGGCAAACTAGAAATAAAGTAAGGTAAACTGAAAATTAAGTGAGACAAACTGAAAATTTAGCGAGGCAAATAGAAATTAAGCGAGGCAAACTGAAAATTCAGCGAGGCAACCTAGAAATTCAGCGAGGCAAACTAGAAATTGAGCAAGGAAAACATGAAATTGAGCGAGGCAAACTAAAAATTCAGCGAGGAAAACTAAAAATTGAGCGAGGCAAATTGAAAATTGAGCGAGGCAAACTAGAAATTGGGCAAGGAAAACTTAAAATTGAGCGAGGCAAACTAGAAATTAAGCGAGACAAACTAAAAATTTAGCGAGACAGGATGGAATTTGAGCAAGGCAAACTAGAAATTCAAAATATACTTAGGTGGGCGCCTGGATATAACTGTTTATTTTTCGACAAAAAAGTAGGAAATGATTATCGATGGGCTAGGCTGGCCTAGTGGGCTTTCAAACTTGATTCAATTTAGAATGGGCTTGGGTTGAAGTATCGAGCTCGGGGACCAGATTGAAGCTTAAATTTGGAGCTCATTCTCAAGCAAGCTGAGCCTGGATATAGTTGTCTAAAAGTTCATTTGCCCAGCCTAGCCAATTAGCTTTTTCAAAAATTCAAAATGTAAATCCCATTTTCTCTCTCATTCTAAATTAATAAACTTTTCTTTTCCTATTTTTTAAAATTTTAAAATATAAACCCTTCTCTTTTTCTTCACCGGTCTCTAATGTACTATTCTCTCTATCCCCTAATCTACTCTTCTCTCTATCCCCTAAAATTTTCTCTCTTTTTCTTCACCAGTCTCTGAGTTAGAATATATAAGGGCATGTTCAAGGGGTATTGACCTATTGGCACTACCGTAAGCTAACAGAATTATCGAGATGTTGTGGGGCCCATTTGATGTGTGCAACACATCCAACCATCTCATCAAATATGTGACCTCATGGTGACACTAGTTCTATAAAATCAATCCAAAACTTAGATGGGCCACAACAAAGGAACTAGTTAGGAAGGAATATTCACCCTTGATTTGCACCGAGGCTTCCATGAGTAGTAAAATAGCTTGATAATCGTCCTGACTATTCATCCAGGCCAGATGAAGTGTTTGAATGTCTCGGGTTATAAATACACCACGTATCAGGGGTGGGCATATACTATCGACTTCTATTGGTCCATAAACCAGTTACATTTGGCCTATATTATCAACGGTTTTGATCATTGAAATTGAGTGAGGCAAACTGAAAATTTACCAAGGCAAACTAAAAATTGAGCAAGGTAAACTGGAAATTGAGCAAGGCTAATTAGAAATTCAGTGAGGCAAATATGAAATTGAGCGAGGAAAAGTGGAAATTGAGCGAGGCAAACATGAAATTCAGCGAGGGAAACTAGAAATTCAGCGAGGCAAATAGGAAATTGAATGAGCATCAAAGGAAATTGAGCGAGGCAAACATGAAATTCAGTGAGGGAAATTGGAAATTGAGCAAGGCAAACAGGAAATTCAGCGAGACAAACGTGCAATTCAGCAAGGTAAAGATGCAATTCAACGAGCATTAAAAGAAATTCAACGATGCAAACTGGAAATTGAGTGAGGCAAACATGAAATTGAGCAAGTAAAATATAAAATTCAACAAGGCAAACATGAAATTCAAAGACCCTCATAGGAAATTGAATGAGGCAAGCATGAAATTCAACGAGCCTAACTTGAAATTAAGTGAAGCTCAGATGAAATTGAGCGAGGATAACATCAAATGAAATTGAACCAGCCTAACGTGAAATTGAACAAGCCTATAATGAAATTAAGCGAGGCTAACTTTAATTTGAGCGAGGCTAACTTGAAATTCAGCGAGGCTAACATGAATTTGAATGAACTTCAAGTGAAATTGAACGAGCCTACCACGCAATTGAATGAGCTTCACATGAAATTCAACGAATACTTCGGAGAAGTTGACCAAGCAGTTCATGAAATTAACAGAGCGGTTCATAAGATTTACCGTTACATTACATGAATTTGTGGAAGTTCCTGGTCATATTTTTATAATTTCTCTGTCAAATTCATGAATTGCTTGAGGAATTTCACCAATCATACACTGGGAATGTCAGCGATGACTCAAGCATATTGTTGAGAAGTAGGTCAAATGGATCAAGAACTCTTGCAAATTGAAAATTAGATTGCTCAGTACGCTCTTATCGTACTGAGTTAACTGAGTTGGGCCTGCCTTGAATGTATGTGGACTATCCACGACGTTCATCTATTTTTCCATCTAATTCAAGGATTTTAGCCAAAAATCGTAGCATATCCAAATATCAAGTGGATCATACCACAGGAAACAGTGATTCCACTGTTGAAACCTTGTTAGGCCCCACGGTGATGTTTTATTTATCATCCATCATGTTCATATGGTGATGTATACATGGATGAACCAAAAACCCAGATGCAAGTTTGATCCAACACTTCAATGGCCCACAAAAAATTTACTCGGTTTAGGGCAATATATTAAAATATACTTGTGGTACGTGCTTTCTTCGGTGGAGGCACCATTTTCAATAAATCTAAAAAATGGGTGTGATCTAATGTAGGGGTATTTCTATCCAAATAAAGGGGTTTTGCAAAAGTGGAGAGGATGGTGCAATCCAAGGCAGGGGTATTTTCGTCTAGAGAAAGGGTTTTTGTGGAAATGAAGGGAAGTAAATTGGTTACAGAGATTAGGTTTGAAAAGCAAAAGTATTTTTGTCTAAGAAAGAGTCAGAAATTTAGTCTAGGAAAGTAAGTTTGGGAGGGTTCAGAAAAGACGCTGGGTAAAAGCATGCGTTTACAGTGGTCAACTTCTCCCACTATTTCCTATGGTATGGTATGGTCCAACTGAGATTTGAATCTACTTCAGTTTTAAGACCGTACTTTAAAATGAGTTGTTAAGACTGTTGGTGGGATAAATGTAAGGAACATACATCAAGGTGGCCCCCATAATCAGGGATCCCACTTAGCTCGGTGGATCCAAGAATCCACGGAAGCTGCTCCCTCAGCACATCAAATTAGACCTAATCCCACTGTTCAAACACACCCTTAGGGCCTGTTTGGACGGGGGGATTGAAAGGGAGTAGGTCGTAATGGGGTGGGTTGCACAAAAATCGAGGCTCTTAAATGCAAGTCAGTGGATTGTCTCCAATCCCACAGTATTGAATGATCCAGCGTCCAATGGATGGTCTGTTTGGACGGCCGAGCATATCCAGGGATACCACGTTCACAATCTATTTAACCGGGCATGGGATTGCATGTAATCCCATGCATTCCAATGGCTGGTGTGTTTAGAACATTCACACTTGTTGAGAAATGTAGTGGCCCCACAATATTTGGTGCGGTGCTAGGAAACGGATTGGCTACTCCACCTGACACCAGCCAATGGATAGTGGTCGGTGCTCCATGATGTCTATGTCTCATCCACACCGTCCATATATTTTTACAAATCATTTTATGGTATGAGACCAAAAATGAGATATATCCCAGTCTTCTATTGACCACATTACAGGAAATAGTGTTGAATGAGCGTCGACCATTAAAAAACATTTTGGGGCCATGAAAGTTTTAGATCAAGATGATTTTTATTTTTCCCTTCATCTGGGCCTTTACGACCTAATCAACATATTGGATGTCAAATAAATAGTACAGGGGGCCTTATAAGGATTTTAACGATGGATATCCAAGCTGCTATTGTTTTCATGTGGTGTGGTCCACCTAAGATTTATATACCTCTAATTTTTGGGATCAAGCCATAAAATAATCTATAAAAGTGGATGAACAGAATGGATGAAACACATGCATCATGGTGGACTAGTTTTTCTGTGAAACATGGTACAGAGTCTATGGACTAGCAAGGTCCATGGACTAGTTATTTTAATTCAATTCAATACTAGATAATACAGACTAAAGCCAGCTTGAAGCATACCCTTAGTTTTGAAATTTTAGACACAATATATGCCTCTAGAATCAACACTCAAGGTAAAATGCGTCTTAACATAATCCAAGAAAATACTATGGAGAAAAAGAAGATTTAACAGAATCCAAGAAAATACTATGGAGAAAAAGAATATTTGATAGAATCCATAACAATTTTATAGAGATATTTATTGATTAAGAGATTTCATCAGCAATTTTCAAAAAAAAATTAACAAATAATTTCAAGCCCTCAATATCTGTGAGCACCCCATTCAGAAAATTTTGGTAAGCTTCTTTCAAACTTCCATCAAATTTTGGTAAGCTTCTTTTGAAAACTATTTATCTAGAACTCCACCAGGAACTTCCCAAAAGAATTTTAGAAAACTCTGACAAGAAATATTTATCTGAATGGAACTAGTAAACTGCAAATAGTATCATTCACCTTCTAAAGTTGAATGTATAGCGTATCAATAGCAGTCATACAATATGCTAGTGGAATTAAGAAGAAAACAATATGAGCACCAAGGTTCTAGTTATCATCTAACATAAATGCATTAATTTGAACCAATTGTAACATGAATTATGAAAATGGAACTCTTCACATCTCTCAAACTCAGCTTCGATTTTTCTTGGTCAACATTTGACTAAAGACATGAAGACATGAAGATACACCTATTTAGGTCAGTTTCCATTGCATAAGAAAATTTTCAGTTCTCCTTCTTATACCATCCATTGATTTTATAGATTCTAAGACAGACCAACATAATACCAAATTTTTGCATTGATAAAAGGTCAATAAAGAACCTTCAATCATAATGGAAAAAGATATTTTATGTTCCTTTTTTCAACAAAACTTTTCCATTCATCCAAAACAAAGTTGTTGATGATAAGGAAACACATGAATAACAACACCTTATTTTAAAAGAATCAGAATGGCAAAAGATCTGAAGCATCAACATAGTTAAATAAAAGGAAAGATTGGGTCCTAAAGGATTAATCTTACAATGAAAAAGAAAAATAAATTAAACAACTAGTGCATTGTGTTTTTCATAAATTGCATATCAGGATCTAAAAATGCCTCCAACGCAACAAATTCTAGTCACATCTATATGAAATACATCTCTCCTGTTGGAATGGCCACCATGGCTTTGATAATGCTTGATTAAGATTTGAAAATATCAGAGCATTTTCCTCTCTCATCAATCAAAAGTTAATATGAGAAAACAAATTGTCAAAGGGCAAATGTATTTTAAAAAAAAAATGTTCACAGAACTATAACCCTGATGAAGAAGAAAGACCGGTCTTAATACGACTAGGCTTATCATAGAGCCATTGAAGAGACAGTGGTATATTGCTCTTGGTGTTACTTGATCTGTAATCATTTCATTAAAAAATGAGCAACAACTAATTGCAATAAATGTGCTCATAGTCATAGGATGCATAAATGACAATAGTATATTAAAACACAGTGTTAAGAAGATGATTTGAGCACAGACAACAAAAAATGAGAAGCCACCAAAATCCATAACAAGAACAGAAACACATAACTGTAGAAGGTTATTGATTACCTTTGGAGTCATCAAAGAAACCCATATACAGACGAATTGCTAGATTGTTAACTAATGTCACTCAACCCGCTGCAATGGTGAAACAAGAAGAACTAAGGAATCAAGTGTCCAAAACTCATTAAAATGAACACTAGAATATGAGGACAAAATAAATAAGCAAGCTTGTTCTTCCAGGGATAACAGGTTTTGAATGACATGACACATGCACATTGGAGGTCAAGTTGTTTGTTGGAAAATATGAAAATAATGTGTCCAGGCTTAGATTACAAATAGCACCCAGAAATCTCATATTTTGATTAATAACTATCACTGCTAATTAGCACACCATATATTCAAATACTGAAGGTCAAATCTAACTCAATGGTGCAACCAATGTAAACCAGAATTGGCAATTTTTCCTGTTCAAACTCATGAGAAGCGAGAACTGTCCAGTTAAATGGTTGACCATTTGCATATGATGACTGGATGGATTTTCCTAAACAGGTTGGTCCCAATACCATACTGACAGAATAACTTGTTTCATAAAAATCTATTCCAACAAAGGATATATAAAAAAATATTTTTCATTCAATAGCAGAGTGCATAACATCTTCATCATTCGATAGTCATTGCAATGTCCATTTTTCTATGAAACATGGTATAGGGTCGTCTACAATAATCTTTTATCAGTTTCAGCCATGATTAGAAAATGCTATGAATGAGACAGGAAAAAAGTAAGATAGATAATATGGACCATACTAGAGATCTTTATCTAATCCAAGGGCAAAAATCAATGACCTTGCTGGCAATAACCAATAGATTTCCAAAAAATTACTTATAGCCTTAGGTATACAAGATCATTGTAGTTGAAGTAGTATGAAGGAATCCAACTGTGTATATATATTGGAATCGAACAGTGTTAGATGAACTGTGTATAGATATTGGAATCCAACAATTAGAGAGGACCCCTGAGTTGGAAATGGAAGTAATAGGTCAGTTGGAAATGAACACTATTAGATTTCATATTAACTCAAAACCCTCAAACTCCAGTTTTACCCATTTTCTTACTACCTCATGAACAGTAGAAATCAGATTTCACAAAACCCCCAAAATCCAAAAACCATGAGAAAAGTAATTTCGGAAAATCCAACACATCAATTGAATACAGCATCTTTGAAGCCCAGACAGTCATTGTAACATCTTGGAAAAATCCATACAAAGACTTGAGTATCACCTCAGGCAAAAATCACTAAGGACTAAATCCTTTAGAAATTAGACGAAAATTTATTAAGTGTTAAACTAAATAATCAGTGGAATTAGCTTGAACCACTTTCTATACGAACTACAAGATCCAAAACCATTAAGATCGCTGACTCAACATTACCTTAAGACCTAGGAGCAATCTCAAAACCCAGTTATTCTCGGGAGCACATTGAAACTCCGTATTAGACCTGGACCGCGCGTCGAAAGTCCAATTACCACAAAACTATACGGTTATGACCATCTTACTGGGCATGACAACCATCATGGGAATTAAGTCCAAATATTATCCAGAAATGCACAACTAGAACATGGAGCGAAGTGTGTGAGAAATGTGAATATCTTTAGAAAATGAACTCAAACATAAGTGATTTGGGTCGTTCACTTGCAGGCCAAATTTAAGGTTTCAGACCATCAGATTCTGACCCAACTATACTCTTATATCAAGGAAATTTCTTTACACCTATCAGTGTACTTGTGGCCCTTATCGAGTGACGATAGTCGTTGAACTGAAACAGGTCCTCCACGATCGATCTACAAATCCGATCGGACCGAAATCTTAACCTGACATAGATCCATTGTCAAGGAACTTTCTCCAGACCGTATGCAAGTAATGGACATCCAGATGAGCTCCATTGGTCCGAAACAGATGCCCATTGGCTATAACCTGAGTATACCATAGCCTTGGGGCCATTGACATCACTTCTGGGCCTATATAAGACTCTAAACCCACCCCTCTCTCATTCTATAGGAATTTCCAAAAATCCTAGGAGAGAGAAGAGAGAAAAGAGGAGGAAAGAGTGAGGAGAAGAGAGATAGAGAGAGAAAGATAGTTGCTAGGATTCATTCTCACCACTCCATGTGTCGAATCATCTCTCCCATGTCGCTACACCGTCGAATCTGAATCCATTTTTGGGTAAGAAATCCTAACCCTGATCTGTTTTAGGAATCTGAATAGAGGAAACGGTGAAATAGCTAACCTATTTCACAATTTAGGTAGCCGTTGTGTCGTAGACAAAGGCGTAGTGTACGAACCAAGTTCGTAATTGACGTATCGGCAAAAGGTGCGGACTATAAATGTTTAGGTTATGGTTTTCAAGGCTTTCAATGTTAGCAATGATTTATGTCTAACTTGATTGCTGCCATATGATCTTAGTTATGATGTTTTCGATATATCATGTATGTGTAAACTAGGTTGTATGCTAAAATACATTCCATGTGCTTGTTAAAATGTTAAAATGAATAGGAAATTATGATTTATGCTTCCCATGACTATTAATATAGCGTATGACAACTCCTTGGTGAAAGGATTTGCTAGAATATATGTTATAACTAATTTATTATATGTATGTTGAAATGTGTAGTCTAAGTGTTTGATAAAATGTCTGAATGAGAAAACGTTTGTTAAAATGTATTTAATGAGGGCGTTGAGATGGGATTCTCAATTTTCTTATCTTATAGTTACAGTTTCCTTCATATAACCTATCTTGTTACTACGTGATTTATGTATAAAATGCATATGTATAATAACAAGTTCTATGTGTTTGATAAAATATCTGAATGAGATATTATTTGATCAATTGTATTTAATAAGGGTGTTTAGATAGGATTCTCAACTACCTTATCTAGATGTACAATTTTCTTCCTGTACTCTTAACTTCAACTATGTGATTTATGTATAAAAATGCATATGTATAATAACATGTTCTATGTGTTTGATAAAATGTTTGAATAAGATATTGTTTGATGAATTGTATTTAATAAGGGTGTTGAGATAGGATTCTCAACTACCTTATCTAGATGTACAATTTCCTTCATATAGTCTTAACTTCAACTACGTGATTTATGTATAAAAATGCATATGTATAATAACATGTTCTATGTGTTTGATAAAATGTCTAAATGAGAAATTGCTTGATGAATTGTATTTAATGAGGGTGTTGAGATAAGATTCTCAACTACCTTATTAATATTTATAGTTCCCTTCATGTAATCTAAATTGCTACTACGTGATTTATGGATGAAATGAATATGCATAATGACATGTTCAATGTGTTTGTTAAAATGCTCAAATGAGATTTAAATTTGAATTTTTTGTTAAATGCTTTCATGACTATTACTTGTGAATACCTATTGTATTTGAGTATGATTGGGACTACTACGTAGTCCAGGCAATTGGTAACAATTCCTATTGAGTGGTGGAACCAGTCTCGCAACATTTAATACGTTCGGTTAATCCGAATCATACGATGATTGTCGATAGTGGTTAGGCCACGTAGATTGCTTATGCGCTCCATGTTGACTAATTCAGCGTACACTCGTACTAGTCAAACTTATCTAATAAATCAATTGACTTATTGTGTGTTTACCATGTATAGACGTTACTGCTTGAATCTAAGGTACCACTTACCAATATAAAGCCCGTTCAACCATGGTACCACGATCCGCTAAGACTCATGAGCCGGGCATGGTGGTATGGGACACCGTGGTCAAGCTGTCGACCTACGCTAGGGTGACGAGCCTCCCTGTAGTGACCAGTGAGCAACTCAAACTTGTGAGCCAAATACGGTGGTATGGGACACTGTATTCGAGTTGTCAGCCTACACCGGCGTAGCCTTGCTGCAGTCCCAGCGTGGGTTGGGGCGTACCGTTTGATCCGGACCCCCTTCGAAAATGGCGCTCCAATTGGTATGGCGTTGGTGGAGTGACCTCGAGTATAAACTCTTGAACTTACCTATCCACTGCTATTAAACTAAGGGTGATATTGTCCTATAACTTGCCTATCGTATGTGATTAACTAGGATTGATGACCCTAGATGGATCATTGTTTATGTAAATGATATAAAGGAAGGTACCTTAGCTTTCCGAATCTGATGTATGAATAAACCTAATTAAGAACTTGGCTGATATGACCATGCACCGCATTGTATGTGCCTTTGGTGTAAAAGAGCACAGTGGGAGTAGCATGTGCGACCGTGAGATGGTGTCGCTGAGGGAGTGCAGGCGAGGGCATGCATCATTATAACACATCATTCCTGCATTAACAAGAGTACTTAGGACATGATTGTTGTATTGCTTTATCATTACTGCTTGACTGAATTGATAACATGTTAACCATTACTTTATAGTTCCACTGAATTAGCTACTCATTCCCACCTAAAATGGTGTTTTAAAATACCAACTAGACTCTATTATAGATGCAGGTAATGGCAGAGTCTATGCAGCTGAAATGGACTTCATGGACGAGGAGGAGGAATTCTCCTATGTTCAGCATCAAGCGGGTCTTCATAGACCTTGTTCTGATTCGACGGGATTATAGGGACTTATGGATTAGTTGGACATTTACACTTTTATATTTTGTAAATTTTGGAACAATTCATGTATATTCAACGTGGTAACATACTTATACTCTGGAGGTTGTGAAATACTTATATACTTTATATATCTATATCAGTCTTCTGCTTTCTTAATTACATTAACTCTGGAGTATGATATGTTGATTTAGTATAATCCCACTCATGTTTAAGTGCACTAATATGGACAATATTTAATCATCATTATCTATGTTGCATAAGTGATGCGTCGGAACTCGGGAGTTGAGCTTTGCTCGACCCCCGATTTTTAGGGCTTTACAAGTTGGTATCAGAGTATAATTTGGATTAAACTGGACCTAGGTTATGGTAACATAATGCACACTGACGTACTTTGACTTAGGAGGGGGCGATGAAACATAGAAACAGTCATATGATTCCAAGTTTCACCGACGGGCGAAACTGACCATTGAAATCAGACCCGTATGTATCTGTGATCATGCGAGATGATCCCAATTCCCTTCCAGACCATCAATCGACAGGTTTTAAATGATAATTCGGCATATTCTGCACTCAAATGACCCAAAAAGCGTGAATATGCGTGAGATGGACTCCGAAAATGTCCCAAACGGGCATAGGGGTCAAAGCCGCATGAAACAGTGGGACCCAAGGTGGGTCTCATACATTTTCGGCACCCGGGCAGGGGGATGCCATCGCCCCTGGGGCGAGCCATCGCCCAGAGGTCCAGTGGACTACGATGGCATCCCGCTTACCAGGAGGCCTCCCTGTCCAAGTCCAACGGGCCAAGCGGGCCATAGCGGGCCGACCGTGTACACTCATGTGGGGCCACGGAAAATGTGTGGGGGCCCTCTGTTTCTCCCCTTTTTGCTTCATTTCATCCCCACCTAACTTCTATACCCTTCCAACCCCTCCAAAACCATGATTTTTTCACCTCAAATCCCCCCCTCCATTCTCATATCTTCTTCTTCTTCTTCACTACATACCCATCTCCACCATCTTCCTCCCAGCGACCAAGATAACTCCTAACTTCCGCCGACTCCTCCATATATTCACACACAATGTGTATCCTAGGTGGCGCAATCACTCTGAATGTACGTGTTTGATGGTACACTTCCTATACAGAGCTGGGTTGGTAGATAAGTTGTGCCTGCCTACATACATCCTGCTATAGATAGTACAGACCGCACACTATTAGGGGAGATGTTACACTCCCATTCGATAGACTCATATGCAAGCTTGCTCGTGAGTTTGGCTACCGACTTGACTCGGAGCTTGTACTGATCCACTTCATCAATGACACTACGCTCAACAACATGGGTATTGGGCCACGACAACGTTAAGCCCATCTTGATGAGTATGGCGACGAGATAAAGGAAGAAAGTAAAGAAGATGAGGGGAGTGAAGATGAAGAAGGCGAGGAAGTGATGAAGAGGGTAGTGGTGATGAAGAGCGGGGAGAGGAAGAAGAGGAGGCCCAAGACTCTAATGGAGGCTCTCCCCCTGATACACATGAGCGCCACCATGATCGGTCTGCTTTAGAAGCCCGCTTGCTCAAATTGAGGAGGGCCAAGTCACCCTACGACAGGAGGTCAGAGAGACACGGGTTAAGCTAGAAGAGAGTCAGGCCTACATGAAGCAGAGATTTAAGGTGTCTCGCACCTTGAAGGCCCTCCTGTGCTATATGCAGGACAAGGGTGCTCCTCCACCATCACCAGATTCGGACGACTAGTCATATGTGTAGTCGTCTTTTAGATTGCTTTGTTGCTAGTTTTCGTTTGTACTAGCCTTAGTAGGCTTGGTTGGCTGTTAGTGTGTTTTAGTGTTTAAAGCTTGTTTAGATTAGCTCACATGCATCTTCTGTCATGATCCATGTAAGATTACATCTCATGTATTTTGATGATTTTGGTTAAATGAAATGCATGAAACTCCTTTTGTTATGGAATGTGTAGAATGCTTGACAAGTTGAGTATTGTTATGCTAATCTTACACGTGTTGCACCTTATGTTGTGTATAGGGAATGCCTATGAAAGCTACTCAGAACACTACACGTCTAGCACTTGGCGGATCGTTTGATGGGACACCTTTCCTAAGCGACAACCACTTGGACCCTAGCTTGGGCCCTGACAGTGACACGATGCCAGATTCACAGCCGGCCACTAGCCCCACCAATGGGCCAACACCTTATGTACCATCGGTTCTCGAACAGAACCGTGCATCCACATCGACATCACACATACCTCAGTTGGCTCCTCCTCCTGATAGGTTGGAGCAGATGATGCTCCTAATGCAGCAACAACAGTAAGTTTGGGCCACTATTGTGGGGGCCATTGCCCAAAACCTGAATATGGTCCTGCCTGCACCACCTGTGTAGCCTGCTGGGGATATGAATACCAACGGCCTTTTTAAGTACTTCCAGCATTTTCGACCTCCCACCTTTGCGGGCACTCACAGGCCCGAGGAAGCCGAATACTGGCTTGATCGCATCTCTAAGATGCTGAAGCCGCTACACTGCACTAAGGCAGAACAAGTTGAGCTGGTCACTTATATGTTAGAGAAGGAGGCTAGTTTATGGTGGGACAACGTCCTACAAATAGTTTCCACAGGACACGTGTGGACATGGGATGCATTTGAGACCCGCTTCCACAGAAAGTATTTTCCCCTCACCTACCATAACGAGAAGGATGGTGAATTCCTTCGCCTCCGTCAGGGAGGGATGACCGTGTCAGAATATGAGAACAAATTCTTGGAGCTAGCTAGAATGCCCTTTGATCCTAACAGACGAGCCGATGAAAATGCAGCATTTTTCAGATGGGCTGCGGCCTGATATCCGCACTAAGATGTGTTGCGATAGCATTTCCAATTATGTCGAGCTAGTCAACATGTCGCTATGAGCTGAACAAGATGGAGACAGAGTTTCTCAGACACGTATACCAAGGGGCTTGAGGCCCCGGCCCGAATTATAGCACCAGTCAGTCCTAGGTAAGAGGCCATATGTAGACTCGCCTCCCATGCTCATGACTCCGCCGACCCAACAGAGATGAATGGGCCATTGGTGTACATATTGCAACAAAGGGGGACACACTGACCCCTTCTGTTTTACTAAGATGAAAGACAATGGTCTCACGCCACCTCAGAAGATCGACTGTCAGCCGCTCCATGTTATAGCGACTCCACCTCAACGACCTATGGCAGCGCAACCAAATCGCCCTCAACAAGGACGTGTACATGCACTAACAGCTGGAGCAACTGGGAAAGCAGCTGCAGTGCCCTTAGCCTCTGAAGTCACTGCTCACATTCAAGGTACCAATGTCATAGTACACATCATCGATGAAAGGAAGACCAATGTATTGAGAGGTCGTTTCCCATTTCATGTCAAGGATAGGTCATAAATTACACCTTGTTCTGACATACGGATCGGGACATAGATTCTTGAGTCTTGAGAGTAAAAAAAAAATCTTTAAAGGGGGTAGAAAAGTTATGAACGCAGTTGGGTTAAGTAGGTACACTTATTTACCTACTGATAGGCACAACGGAAGCTTGGTGGCTAATAGCCCACTGGCCCATGATCGAAGGAAATTGATCCAGGTTATACGTAAGGTTAGGTCACTAAATAGGATCTGAATCTTCCTTAGAATGTCAATAATAAAGTCATTGAAGGAAAGCAATTAGGGTTCAAGTATTAAACCAGTTCATATTAAAAAAATAGGCCTAACAATGGATTACTATAAAGAAAAAAATTATAAAAATAATACGGTAACTAGAGGTGACAAATATGTTATAAATAATAAAAGAGTTGAAATGAAAAATTTCTACAACTTCGAGTTGCCAATAGACTGATCATATCTTTTCATTTTAAAGTTTAGTATTTGGTGTCTATTTAGGAATTATTTATAACCATACTAGGAATCATCCTGTAATTAAATTTAATTATATACATATATTTTAGTTATTTTTGTGCATTTAAATTAGGACCCTTGAGAAGGATTGAGTTTCATAGTTTATTACTCCATAAGCTCATGTTAGAGGCGAACTACAGTAAAATATTATAAGTTTCTTATCCCCTTGTAAATTCAAAGTTCATACCGCGTCGAGGAGATGTCCCTCTTCTTTCATTTCCCGCGGCCTTATGTTGCTAACATTCCAAACTTCTGAAATATTTTAGAACTCCCAACTCTTACTTCCCTCTCGAAGTTAATGAAACCGAAGTGCAATTTGCCCACAATCCCCTAGCCGTATGATTGAAATGGTGACATATAAATATAATTTGGAGATTGAAAACCCTTCTAGTATAGCCTGTTGACTATGAGCACCATGGAAGAACTTATTATCTACCAAGTTAAATATAGGTTAAACAAGAACTCTCGTTGAACAAAACCCAAAGGACAACCTTATAAACATGAGACTTGAACCTCCTAATGAATTATAATACTCCTTAAATACTTGGTATGATCAGATTTTGGAATTTCAGAACCATATCCCTATGAGGCATTTGCGGCTTAACTCAATTCTCAATCCTGAGTGATTACCAAAGGACTCATTGCTTTGACCGAGCAGAAGACCAGGATCCATCAGGATTAGGAAGTGATACAACGAGTTGTCTATCGTGGTCAGGCGGGCAATCGACTATCGGATTGAGCCTACCACAACTGTCTTTCTGTATTAGCCCAATCATAAAGAGTAGATTATACCACCCTTAGGTAAACTTTATCATCAAACACTTAGCACAATAATAATGATTTGGACATTTGTTTTCAAACCTTAAAGGTAAAAACTTTTAAGGGGGGTAGACCATTATGAGCTAGGCTAGTGTAGTTATTATATACCCTAACACGTATATAAACTTGAGACCAACAGAACTAAGCAAATGAAATAATAAAACCTTTACTTATTACCATTAGGCAATTTCGAGGATGAAATTTTTCTTTAAGGGGGGTAGATTGTAACATCTCGGAAAAATCCGTATAAAGACCCGATTATCACCTAAGGTAGAAATCACTAAGAACCGAATCCTTTAGAAATTAGATGAAAATTTATTAAGTGATAAACTAAATAATCAAGGGAATTAACTTAAACCACTTTCTATATGAATTGCAAGACCTAAAACCATTAGGATCGCTGACTCAACATTACCTTAAGACCTAGGAGCAATCTCAAAACCCAGTTGTTCTCGAGAGTACATTAAAACTCCATATCGGACCTGGACCACGCGTCGAAAGTCTGATTACCGCGAAATTATACGGTTATGACAACCTTACTAGGCTTAACAACCATCACAGGAATCGAGTCCAAATAGTATCTAGAAACGCACAACTTGAACCTGGAGCGAAGTTTGTGAGAAACGTAAATATCTTTAGAAAATGAACTCAAACTTAAGTGATTTAAGTCATTCACTTGCAGGCCAAATTTAAGGTTTCAGATCGTCAGATTCTAACCCAACTACACCCTTGGATCAGGAAAATTTCTCTACACATGTCAATGTACTTATGGCCCTGATCGAGTAACAATAGCTATTAAACTGAAACTGTTCCTCCACGGTCGATTCACAAATTCGATCGTACCGAAATCTTAAACTGACATAGATCCATTGTCAGGGAACTTTCTCCAGACCGTATGCAGGTAATGAACGTCCAAATAAGCTCCATTGGCCCAAAACAGATGCCCTTTGGCTATAACCTGAGTATACCATGGCCATGGGGCCATTGACATCACTTTTGGGCCTATATAAGACCCTAAACCCACCCTTCTCTCATTCCATACGATTTTCCTAAAACCTTAAGAGAGATAATAGAGAAAAGAGGAGGAAAGAGTGAGGAGAAGAGAGAGAGAGAGAGAGAGAGAGAGAGAGAGAGAGAGAGTTGTTAGGATTCATTCCCACCACTCCATGTGCCAAATTATCTCTCCCATGTCGCTTCACCGTCGAATCCAAATCCATTTTTGGGTAAGAAATCCTAACCCTGATTTGTTTTAAGAATATGAATAGAGGAAACGGTGAAATAACTAACTTATTTCATGATTTAGGTAGCTGTTGTGCCGTAGACAAAGGCGTAGTGTACGAACCAAGTTCGTAATCGGCGTATCGATGAAAGGTGTGGACTATAAACATTTAGGTTATGGTTTGCAAGGCTTTCAATGTCAGCAATAATTTATGTCTGACTTAATTACTGCCATATGATCTTAGTTACAACATTTTCGATATATCATGTATGTGTAAACTAGGTTGTATACTAAAATGCTTTCCATTTATTTTTTAAAATGTTTGAATGAATAGGAAATTATGATTTATGCTTCCCATGACTATTAATCTAGAATTCACGTTTGTTGTACGTATGACAACTCCTTGGTGAAAGGATTTGCCATAATATATGTTATAACTAATTTATTATATGTATGTTGAAATGTGTAGTCTAAGTGTTTGATAAAATGTCTGAATGAGAAAATGTTTGTTGAAATGTATTTAATGAGGGCATTGAGATGAGATTCTTAATTTCCTTATCTATAGTTACAGTTTCCTTCATGTAACCTATCTTGTTACTACATGATTTATATATATAATGCATATGTATAATAACATGTTCTATGTGTTTGATAAAATGTCTAAATGAGATATTGTTTGATGAATTGTATTTAATCAGGGTATTGAGATAGGATTCTCAAGTACCTTATCTAGATGTACAATTTCCTTCATGTAGTCTTAACTTCAACTACGTGATTTATGTATAAAAATGTATATGTATAATAACATGTTCTATATGTTTGATAAAATGTCTGAATGAGATGTTGTTTGATGAATTGTATTTAATAAGGGTTTTGAGATAAGATTCTTAACTACCTTATCTAGATGTACAATTTCCTTCATGTAGTCTTAACTTTAACTACGTGATTTATATATAAAAATGCATATATATAATAACATGTTTTATGTGTTTGATAAAATGTCTGAATGAGAAATTGTTTGATGAATTGTATTTAATGAGGGTGTTGAGATAGGATTCTCAACTACCTTATCAATATTTATAGTTCCCTTCATGTAATTTAAATTGCTACTACGTGATTTATGGATGAAATGTATATACATAATGACATGTTCAATGTGTTTGTTAAAATGCTCAAATGGGATTTATATTTAAATTGTTTGTTAAATGCTTTTTTGACTATCACATGTGAATACTTATTGTATTTGAGTATGATTAGGACTACTACGTAGTCTAGACAACTGGTAACAATTCCTACTGAGTGGCGGAACCAGTCTCGTCACATTTGATGCGTTTGGTGAATCCAAGTCATACGATGATTGTCGATAGTGGTTAGGCCACGTAGAGTGCTTATGTACTCCATGTCGACTAATTTAGTGTACGCTCGTACCAGTCGAACTTGTCTAATAAACCGATTGACCTATTGTGTGTTTACCATGTATGGACGCTACTGCTTAAATCTAAGGTACCACTTACCAATGTAAAGTCCATTCAACCATGGTAACACAATCCCTTAAGACTCATGAGTCGGGCATGGTGGTATGATACACCGTAGTTGAGCTGTCGACCTACACCGGGGTGACGAGCCTCCCTGTAGTGACTAGTAAGTAACCCAAACTCGTGAGCCAAATACGGTAGTATGGGACACTGTATTCGAGCTGCCGACCTACACCAGCGCAACCTGGCTACGGTCCCAGCGTAGGTTGGGGCATACCGTCTGCTTCAGACCCCCTTAAAAAATAGTGCTCCGATTGGTAGGGCGTTGGTGGAGTGACCTCGAGTATAAACTCTTGAACTTGCCTATCCACTGCTATTATATTAGGGGTGATGTTGCCCTATAACTTGCCTATCGTATGTGATTAACTAGGATTAACGACCCTATATGGATCATTGTTTGGGTAAATGATATAAAGGAAGGTACCTTAACTTCCCGAATCTGTTGTATGAATAAACCTAATTAAGAACTTGGCTGACACGAACATGCACCACATTGTATGTGCCTTTGGCGTGGAAGAGTACAGTGGGAGTAGCATTTGCGACCGTGAGATGGTGTCGTTGAGGGAGTGCAGGCGAGGGCATGCATCATTATAGCATATCATTCTTGCATTAACAAGAGTACTTAGGACATGATTGTTGTATTGCTTTATCATTACTGCTTGACTGAATTGATAACATGTTAACCTTTGCTTTATAGTTCCACTGAATTAGCTACTCATTCCCACCTGGGATGGTGTTTTAAAATACCAACTAGACTCTGTTGTAGATGCAGGGTAATGATGGGGTCTATGCAGCTGAAATGGACTTCATAGACGATGAGGAATTCTCCTATGTTCAGCTATCAAGCGGGTCTTCGTAGACCTTGTTCTGATTCAACGGGATTATAGGGACTTATGGATTAGTTGGACATTTACACTTTTATATTTTGTAAATTTTGGAACCATTCATGTATAAATTCAGCCTGGTAACATACTCATATTCTGGAGGTTGTGAAACACTTATATACTTTATATATCTATCTCCGTGTTCGGCTTGCCTAATTACATTAACTTTGGACTATGATATGCTGATTTAGTATAATCCCACTCATGTTTAAGTGCACTAATATGGACAACATTTAATCATCATTATCTATGTTGCATAGGTGATGCGTCGGAACTCGGGAGTTGAATTTTACTCGACCCCCGATTTTCGGGGCGTTACAGTCATCTATGGTGGAAAATCGATTTCAGATTAACCCCAAAACCCCAAAATCCAGAAACCCCCATTTTCTAGAGATCTTATCAACAGTAGAATTAAGATTTCACAAAACCCCCAATATCCAGAAACCATGAGCAAATTAATTTTGGAAAGTTAAAGCCATCAATTGAATACAGCGTCTTTGAAGCACAAACAGTCCTCCTGGATGAGAAAATCGATTTCAAATTAAGCCAAAAGGCCCAAAATCTAGAATATGGGAGTTGTCTAGAGATCTTATGAACAGTAAAAATCAGATTTCACAAAACCCCCAGTATCCAAAAACCATGAGCAAATTAATTTCAGAAAATCAAACCCATCGATTGAATACAATGTCTTTGAAGCACAAATAATCTTTGTGGATGAGAAAATCGATTAATAAATTAACCAAAAACCCACAAAATTCAGAAATCGCCATTTTCTGAATACCTCAATACACTAAAAATCAGATATCATAAAACCCCCCAAATTCCAAAAACCATGAGCAAAGTAATTTCTTAAAATCCCGCTGTATTGAATTGAATATAGTGGCTTTAAAGCACAAACAGTCGTAATGGAAGCCATGACGTAATCAAAGCCATGGCATAATGAAAGCCATGGTAGAAACCCAAAAAACTGGACATGCTTCTCGGAAGGCCATGGCCCTGTCATAGCCAGGTGGGTTGACATGCATGAAGGATTTACAGATGTATGACAGCATTTCATGCCGGGAGGGAGGAAGAAGACGTACCTCGCGATGGCAACGGTGATGGTTGTAATGGCCATCTTCGTTACATAATTTCTACATTTATAATAGGTGTTTCGCGTGAAAAATTACCTCCCGCCACCACTCCTGCCATTTCAACCCATCTTTGATCCCATCCCGCAGCCGTATGATGGACTGCGGACGGGATTGGGATGGGCTCGAGGCGTAATCCAGAGAGAGAGGACGAGACGCCCGGATCGCCGAATCCAACAATAAATCCATGTGGGACGTGTGGACCCCACCTGGATGTACGTTTCATCATACCATCCATCACTTGGATGGTAGCAGCAATGCAATACCAGCTGTCCAGCTGGTGGGCCACGTGTAGTGGGACCCAACCCTGGGGTATTTGTTGTCTCCTCATCGTTAATCAGAGGCGATGGGATCCACCATGATTTATTTATTTTAGCCGCACCGTCTAGATTGCTGGACGGTGGGTTACACCATGATGCTTGTGTTTTAGCCACACTATCCATCTGCTTTGGCAGTTGTGGGCCCACCCCACGCGTTTTACACGTGTGAGGGGTGGGGCCCACCTTGTTTGTATATGCTACATCTAGACCGTCCAAGGTCTGGACGTGACCCACCTTGTTGTATTTATTGTATATCCAAACCGTTTGTCTGCTGCATGCAACATATAGCTACTGTATTGTCGTCAGTGAGTGGGTCCAGATCATGAGGTATGTGCTATATGTCCAACCGTCCAACCATCTGACGGTGGACCACACTACAATGTATGTATTGTATTCCACACCGTCCATCTAGACAGTGGGTCCCATGCAGTAGAAATACTGTTGTATTGATGTCAGAAGCTTTGTGGGGCCCACTGATGTATGTATTGCATTCCACTCCGTCCATCTGGTGGACTCCACTATGATATATGGGTCCTATCCGCATCGTCCAGATAGCTGGACGGTGGGACCCACCCCTGATGTATTTATTCTACATCCACGCTGTCCATCCGTTCTCCAGGTGTGGGGCCCACCCCACACGTGTTGCACGTGTGGGGGTGGGCCCACCTTGAGTTATGTGGGGCCAGGTATGATGTATGTGAGATATACCCACATCGTCCAACATTACAGAGGTGTTTTCTTTTTATTATTTTATTATTATTATTTTTCTTCTCATGGTGGTATTACAGGGAGAATGGGATAGATCTAAATTTCATGTGGGACCCACCACGTGTACGTGGTAATGTATGGGTTTTAATTCTCACCGTCCATGTGGACGGTGGGGCCCATTAATAAGGTACGTATTATACCTGCACCATCCATCTAGATGGTGGGGGAACCACTGTGATTTATGTATTTCAAATGGACGGTGGGGACCACATGATATATGTGTTTTATTCACGATGTTCATCTATGTGGACCATTCCAGCTGAATAACCACTGTATTTGACGTCATCGGGCTCTGAGGGTCCCACCATGTTATATGTTTCATCCAGCCGTCCATCTGGACGGTGGGCCAGCAGGCCACACCAGCTATATGGTTGCTGTGTCGACGTCAGCAAGCCATGGGGCCCACATGAGTTATGTGTTACATCTAAACCGTCCATCTGAGGGCCCCATCGGCTATATTACCATTGTAGTTGACGTCAGCAAGTTTCGTGGAGACCACCAGATATATGTGTTGTATACCCACACCATTTGTCCAGACAGTGGGACCCACCTCCTATATGCATTGTATATTCACGTCGTCCATCTGTTTTCTGATGCGTGGGGCCACCTTAATGTATTGTTTATTCACACCATCCATCGGGTTGGGACGGTGGCGGACTCCTTCATGATGGATGTATTCTATACCCTCGTCGTCCGTCCCTTAGACGTGAGGCCCACATTGTGACGTGTTGTATATTCACACCATCCATCCACGTGGCCCCCGCATGATGTGAGTGTTTTATCAGCGCCATCCAACCCATGGACCCCGCATGTGATGTATTTATAACCCATGTGATAGAGCCCACCTGCCTTGTATTTTGAGGCCCATGTGATAGGGCCCACCTACCTTGTATTTAAGGCCCATATGATGGGGCCCACCTGCTTGAATCTGAGGCCCATTGTGATGTATTCGTGGCCTATGGACAAGGCCCATAGTGTTGTGTAGTAGGCCCATGTGAGCGGCCCATATTATTATGTAGTAGGCCCATGTGAGCGGCCCACAGTGTTGTGTAGTAGGCCCATGTCATGCGGCCCATTGTGACATATATTAGGCCCATGTGATGCGGCCCATAGTGATGAGTATTAGGCTCATGTGAGTGGCCCGATGTGTTGTATATGAGACCCATATGATGAGGCCCGATGTGCTGTATAAGGCCCATGTGTAGGGCTCACATGTTATGATTCGAGGCCCCTGAGCAGGGCCCACCTATTGTGTATATGAGGCCATGGGCCCATGATACGTTTGGCTATATGTGGACCACTCCTTGGGAGCAATGTTGGTTAAATGTCCACATTGATGGGCGATGGTGGTTAAATGTCCACATTGTAACCTTCCCTTAGGCCCTTTGTTAGGCCGATTCTGATTATCGAGGCCGATTATTGAGGCCGATTCCGATTCCGATTGTCGAGGCTGATTATCGACACCGATTCCGATTGCCGAGGCCGATTCTGATTCTGATTGTTGAGGCCGATTCTGATTGTCGATACCGATTCTGATTGTCAAGGCCAATTGCTTAGGCTGATTCTAATTTCGATTGTCGAGGTCGATTCCGATTCCGATTGTCGAGGCCGATTGTTGAGGCCAATTCTAATTCCGATTATCGAGGCCAATTCTGATTGTCGAGGCCGATTCCGATTTCGATTGTTGAGGCCGATTATCGAGGCTGATTCCGATTGTCGATTCTGATTCTGATTCCGATTCCGATTGTCGTGGCCGATTATCGAGGTCGATTCCAATTGTCGATTCTGATTTCGATTGTTAAGGTCGATTAACGAGGTCGATTCCGATTGTTGATACCAATTTCAATTGTCGAGGCCCAATGAGATGCATATGCAGCCCGTATTTGATGCCCATTGTGATGTGCATTTGGCCTGTGTTTGAGGCCCAATGTGATGTATATGCAGCCCGTATTTGAGGCCCCTTGTGATGTGTATTTAGCTCGTGTTTAAGGCCCAATGTGATGTATATGAGGCCTATGTAATAAGGCCCATTGTGATGCATTTGAGGGCCTGACGATGTAGCCCATTGTGATGTATGTTAGGCCCATGTGAAAGGCCCATCGTGGTGTGTATTAAGTTATTGAGTGAGGCCCATGGTGTTGTATATTTGGCCCTTATATGAGGCCATGGGTCTACTATATGTTAGGCTCTATGTGGGCCATTCCTTGGGGACAATGTTGGTTAAATGTCCACATTGTCGAGGTCGATTTGTCGATGCCGGTTATTGACACCGATTATGAGTATGTGATAGCATAGCATCATGATACATGCCCATACGCATCATCTGCATGTTTGTTATGAGATATGATTGACTATTGCATATGTTATAGTGCCAGTTGTTATGAGACTCCCTGATAGGCGGAGATGGTCTCACATGAGCGCACGGTATGCGCAGGATAGATGCATGAATGGATCGTATGACTCATGCATCTTGCATTGTATGTTGTGATTACTATACGCCCTAGTGACATCAAGGCCATTACCTCTACAAGCATGTCATGGATGACTAGATGAGACACCAAAAATATTTAGTTTGAACATCTAGGCACTTAGGATGTCCGTGGATGAAAATCCCTAAACCTCCGTGGCCAGGAGACACCCCAAAGTTTAGACCAAGTGGATATATGAGCGCCCGAGTGCCAAATACCAGTAGACCGCATCTCCCACAGTGTCGTGGTCGGTTGGGAGGGGGTGTGGCCTTATCCGCCCAAGTGAGGGGGCTGTAAGGTAGGATGAGTTTGACCAGCTTTCAAATGGGTCCGCTATCGACGAGTTGGGTAGGCATTGGTATACTACTAGCAGACAGGTAGTGAGGTCTTTTTCACTCGCTGGGCTGCGCGGCCCGCCGGGGTGGTAGCTAGTTTGAGTGTACTAAACCCCGATGATGATTCTAGAGATGTACAGTACTGATACGTGGACTTATTGAGCAAGAGTTGCATGCTCATTCATTCATTCACTATCCACTCGGGCTAGTGGTGTGTAACTAATTGTTGTGTACCTTCGTAATGGCAAGGATTTCGGTCGGGGGCGCAACAAACCTGAGGTTAGGGGTTTACCATATTGAGTCTGACTATCCAAATTTAGGTATGAGACTCGTTTGGATAGAAGTCCCTTGTGATGGACACCATAGCCTACGATACTACGTACTATCATCCTGACTTCACTCCAGCTTAGTCATTTCATTCGCACCGCATATTGCATTGCATTAGCAATATTTAGCATTTTGGGATACTATGTTTCTGCATTTATATAGCTTAGATGAGGTTGATGGTATTCGTGGCTTGTCAGGATTTACATATTGTATTACATACTCAGCATCTGATATTTAGCTCATTTTGATCTGCATTCCGTACTCTGACATTGTATGACTCTTGGACTTGTTAATATTTTCGATATTGTATTAAATACTTGACACTTATCTTGTACACACACTTACACCACCCTCTAAGCTTTCTATAAACTTATACACGATAGATGCGTACAGGTAATGTTAGGTTGCAGTAGCGTGGAGCTTAGAGCATGTAGGTTGCATTAGCGTTAAGCTTGGAGCATGCAGCGGACCTCTAGAGCTTTGTATTCAAATGATTATATTAGTGGATATGTGATGATGATATTGCCTTTGTGATTTGGGTAAACTTGTGGTTATGCTTATTATGAGTTAAATATAAGTTGAAAAATCTTCCTTGTAGGATTCCAGGATCGGAATCTGGCGTATGAGTGCTGAGAGTCGAGAATGGGGTACTACGGAAGCTGTCGGCACCAAATTCGGTGATCGAAAATTTTGTGAGACCGATTTTCGAGTTTGGGGCGTGACAAGGCCGCCATGATGTATGTGTATTATCCTGCTATCCATATAATTTTCTAGATCATTTTCGGGCTCGATCCAAAAAATGAGGGGATCTAAACCTAAGGTGGACCACACCACAAAAGGCAGTAGTGATTGAATGCCCACCATTTAAAGCCCCCTAGGGCCCACCGTAACATTTATTTGACATCCAACCATTTAATTATGTCATACAGGTATGGATAAGGGAAAAACAAATATCAGCTTAATCCAAAACTATTGTGGTCTCGAAAAGATTTTTTAAAGGTGGGTGTTCAATCAACATGGAAGTAGATTGCATACTGAGTAAACTTTGTGGGGCCCATTGTGATTTATGTATTTTATGCACTTTGTCTATCCATTTTATCAAATAGTTTTAGTTTCCAAAAAATGAAGCATATCCAAAGCTCAATTGGACCATACCACATAAACCGGGCAAATTGTATGTTTACCATTGAAAAGCTTATGGGGGACCACGTAAGTTTTGGATCAATTTTATATTTGTGTTCTCCATTCATCCATGTATCTGTAATCTTATGAACATGTTGGATGAAAAATAAACATCAGTGTGGGCCGTGAGAAGGTTTCAATTGTGGAAATCATTATTCCCACTATTTCCTATCGTATGGTCTATTTGAGCTTTGGATATGCTTTAATTTGAACTCAACTCTTAAAATGAGTCGAGGAATCAGATGGATAGTCATAGGTTGCGATTTGGATCTCGTCACTCAATTTTGGGTTCATACCATAAATGGTTGGAAAAATGGATCCATAGCATGGATGAGACACATACATCATAGTGGGGCCTGTGAAGGTCCGTCCTCTAGCCATTGGCTAGTGGCAGGTTACTACCAATTTGCATCAAAAAAAGCATCACAGTGGCCTCCAATAAGTTTTCAATAGTGACTGTTTAATACATCACAGTGGCATCCAATAAGTTTTCAATGGTGGTGTTCAATCTGTACTGTTTCCTATGATGTAGTCAACTTAGACTTTGGATACGTATCTTTTTGATCTCATGCTCTAAAATGAGCTGGTAAACTGGATGAACGGTGTTGATAAAATGAATACATCACGCTGGTCCTCACAAAGCTCAGCCCGCCGCGCCACATGCAGATCCGGGGAAATCGGGTTGCATACTGAGTTATTCAATAAGCTTTTATTTGTAACGAGTAAACTTACTTAGGCTTACTGTGAATGTATGTTGTTTATTCATGCCTTTCAATACTTTTTTCGTATCTTCTGAGTGGTTGAGCCTAAAATTGAAGCATATCGAAAACTCAACTGGACCACATCACAGGATACAGTGCTAGTAATGACTTCAACCATTGAAATTTTTCGAAGGCCCAAGGTGATGTTTATTTGTCATCAGGCTGTTTATAAGATCATGCAGGCTTGATCCAAAACTTCTGTGGCTCTCAATAAATTTTCAACGGTAGAATGTCATTTCACACTATTTTCCATGGTGAGGTCCATTTGAGCTTAGGATGTACTTATTTTTAAAATCAAGCCCTAAAATAACTAGTGAAATTGATGGACGGAGTGGATAAAATACGTAAATCACGGTGGACCTCACAGGGTTCACTCACTACGCTACCAAGAGTTTACGCAATCCGGTTCCATCCCGAGCCGGGTGTTGCAGGCAATACCACCTCCTGTTGGGAGGGAAGACAACTGTGGAAATTCCAAAAATCAAAATCTGAAATTATGAAGAATAAGGAAAGCCCGTGGTGGAAACTCCTGCTGGTGTAGTATGGTGCTCCTCCTCCCGACCGCCATCCGTACTCCCTTATCTCCCATCCCATCTCCTCCCAAATCCAAGATAAACAAACTTCTCCTCCTTTCTAACACCACCACCTCCTTCAAAACCCATTTCCCCTCTTCCAATCTCTTCCCCACCAAAACCCCAAAGACTCCCATTCCAATCCATGTCTCCATCAATGGCCCATCATCATCATCACCATCACCATCATCATCATCATCATCAACGGCTACAACTACATCTGATTTCGAGTCTGGTGCTTCTCAATGCACCCATTGGATGGTGGTCATGGACAAACCCCCAGGTGGGGTTTCTTCAAAATCCGACGTCGTGGACTATTACGTCAGGACGTTAGCTAATGTTTTAGGAAGGTGGGTCTTTCTTCTTGCTCTTTGATTTAATATCTATTATCCACTCTGGTTGATGGATACACCATTTCTTTTCTTCTTCTGATAATGCAAAATGGTACAGCTTTTGTACTATTCTTGTGCCAAATAGCGAAAGGTGGGGTGTAATTGGTGGCCCTGCTTGTACTTATTCTCTTGAATTGATTATTGTTTTTTTTTTTTTTTTTTTTTTTTTTTTTGGGACAGTGAGAAGGAAGCGCAGATGTGCATTTATGACGCTTCTTGGGAGACTCACTTTGGTTTTTGTTGTGATATTGATGAGGAGACTTCTCGACGCCTTTTTGGTATGCTTCAGACAACAATTTCCAGATTTGTTCTTTCAGTTGAGAATGTTCTTTTTGATTTGTTCCTCATATAGCCTTTGAAATACATGGTTAAGAAATAGTACATATACAGTCCACTTTCAATGGGAGAAAGGATAAAGATTGGATGGTTAGGATGAAGGTCTAAAATATCATTTGAATATATTTTGTACATCATATGAATTTATTGCGATGCAACAGAATACATTCTAATCTCATCGATCCTTTTGTAATATTGAATTTCATTAAAAGTATTTGGCAAGTAATGTAGTGATGATCCATTCTGATGCTATCTGTTTGTATCGGAATGTGTCAACAATATAAACTGATACAAAGTGTACTTTTCCATCACGTTGCCATATAACAGTAGAAAAATATTTATGTATTTCAAGTGAATTTATTGTGATATATTCCCTGTAGAATACAAGAACTTCCTATGGTGAGGCCCGTCAAATGAGCGGTCTATATAACGGGTCTCCACTTGTATGGACAGGGATGTAGGCAGACACCGTTCATGTTCCCTAGAAGAGGATCAATGAAACAAGAGGAAGTAAAAAGACAATGAAATGGAAGAAATTTTGATGTTATGTGAAACCAAGTACAAAGATTGAAATTAGCAAACAATGTAACTATTAGGGACTCACTCCCCCAAAGAAAGGGAACTCACTCAACAAAGTTGGGGATACCCTTTCCCAATGAGAGGACTCCCCCAACTCTTCAAAAGAAGCTATGAAAGATCTTCAAGTTTGGATATAAATGCTTGGATGCCTTTGCTAGCTTACTCTAGAATATGTATGGAAGAGAGGGTTCATCACTAAGATTCATTACTTTCATGCATAGAGACTCCAAGTTATCTTTGAATTTCCGGCAACCTTTTCCAATCATCATAGAAAATCTTCATTTACGTTATGGTGCTCCTATTTTCTAAGGCCTGCCATGTTGCATTATTCACCCATTCCTAGTCTTCTTGCCTCATGAAAGCTTTGGTGGGCCGGGATGTAGGACTCTATTCTTACTTGTCCAATAGTGTTGCATTAATCTCCTTCCATGAAAGGAAGTTGACCTTGATTTTGGCTTTGTAACCTTTCCAATAAGCCTTTATTAAGACGATGTAGCATGTAGGTTTTTTTCATCAATCCACGTGTCTTCAGATCCCTGTACGTTCTTCTACTGGAAAAGATATTGGGCATAATCTCCATGATGTGTAGTCATTGACTACACATTGAGGATGTTGACAATATTGGGCCATTTGATTGGGGAACTAATTCCCAAATAATTAAGTCTCTCTCTCTCTCTCTCTCTCTCTATCTTTTGATTTATTTTTGTAAGGTAAGCAGAAAAGACTCTTGTTTCTTACCAAGGGGCATGCGATCGAAAGAATACATAGGGGCCCCACACCTTGCTTCAGGGAAGAAAAAAAATGAAAGAGCACTCACACGTCGGGTTAAGGAAAAAAGCCCACACCTAACACACTGGGCTAGGCTAAATGTAGAAGCTAAGAGAAAAATGAAGAAAGGGAAGAGGGGAGGCCTTTCTAACTCTCCCATAAAGGGGAGGCCAGGAAAGACTAAAGATGCTGATTAGGGAGAATAAATGAAGCCAATTGTACCAAAGTTATGATGTGAGGGGCATTGTTGGAGGGGGCATTAGCTAGATTTGAAATAAGGGCTCTCTTGCGCCTACCAACAATCCCCACATTCCCTCCTAGAAAGGTGACCTGTGTGTGCAAGGTATGAGCAAAAAGCCGCATGTATCAAGAGGAGCTATCAGGACTTTTGATCGCTGCACGACAATCTTCATCATGCACTTCAAGCACAAGACTTGAAACCGTAGTAGAAACAATGTTCAAAGTATCGGTATCGCTCCAAGTTTTGCTGGCCAGGGATACGAAAACAATATCATTATCGCCAACTCCTGAAAATGCGGGGAAACATGAGTAAAATAGTGGAATTTAGAGTGAAACTTCAAGAGATGCTAAAATACACATTTGCATATTTAAAAATCAAATAATAACGAAAAAGATGCATATTTGCATATTTAGGAGTTTTCCTTTAATGGGGGCCTAAAAGCATGTATCGTTGACATAGGGAAACATTGGGGGAACATGGGGAAAATGGTGGATCCATCCATCCATGCATGCATGTACATACATACATACATACAAACAGAAATGCATGATCCATCCATCTATCTATCCATGTATGCACACACACACACACACACACACCTCATCTAACCATCCAACCATCCATCCATCCATCCAACCATCCATTCAATGCATTTCATCATACAACCATGCATCCATAAAAAAAATGAAATGTGATTTTTTGAATAAATAGATTTTTGGTGATATCGGTACATTGGCAATATTATCGAAATATCGCCGATACACTTGTGATACAAGCGACACCTAAAATTTACTTACTAAAAAATATTAGCAATACATTGGTGATATAAGACACACATGGAATTTACACAAGCAAATGTTGGCGATATCAATACATTGGCGATATATCGTCGATACCTAGAATTTCTGATTCTACTAGTGTTATTGGTATTGGCAAGTTGGAGATATGGATAATATCAGGGATACTCCAAACAATGAGTTGAAATAATTTTGTCAAGGCCACATAGTAAAGGCTTTTGTCTTCGGGCCCTTGATTGTCAACTTCAGAGATTAACTCCCAAAGCAATTCTGGAGGTGGAGAGTGAAGCACAGAAACCCAACCTTGGTGGAATTAATTTCATTGCAGGAAAGGGTCCAATAAGGGCTAGGATCCTCTGAAGGATTGGGCCCACTACACATGGGTTGCCTGCGGACATGGTGGGTAGTTGTAGGGAGGCTCTACGCTGCTGAAATATGCCTCGGAGCAATCATTGCTATGGAAGGGCCAACAATTGCTAGTGATTGGCCAACAAACTTTATAAAAATGGGTATTGAAATCCTCCCGTCCGGGGGCCTTATTGGGATTTGCATACTTGATGACATTTTTAATTTCTTCTATGGTAATAGGTCTATAGAGATCCTTACCTTGCTCTTGAGAGAGCTTTTGATGGTTGTCAATCAAGTTCATGTCAATCTAAGTACTGTGCCCTTCCTTGAGGTAAGGATTTACTTGAAATGGTCAACCAAGATGTCCTTAATCTTATCATGATTAGCAAAGATAACCCCATCCTTATCCCCCATATTGCTGATGATGCTTGTCTAGCTTTAATTGAGGAGTAAAAATGAATGTTGAATTAATGTCTCCTAGGTTGAGCCTAGTTTCCCTAGCCTTTTGCTTTTGCATAGACATTTCCAGACCTAGGTGGCGATCTAGCTTCTCTTTCACAATTTTGTTAATATTAATTTTTGAGCTAGATGGGTCCCTTAGAATCGCCAACTAGGCTAGCTCGAGTCTCTTCTTGGCATTGTAGATATGAGTGGATAGCCTATGTTTATTGACAACCCATCTTTTAAGGGCGAATTTGATTTGTTCGAGCTTTAAAGGCAACTACAAACATAAGCAATCCATCAATAGGAATAGACCAGGCTTCCCACAGTTTGGAAAAAGCCATCCATCTGACACCAGTAGTTAAAGGATCAAAATGGGGTTTTCTAGCCAAAAGAACTGACATCTAAGTTTAGAAGCATAGGAGAGTGATCAAATAAAGGCTTTTGATTCTTTGAGATGTGATTTTCTCCTGGCAAGCCTCTGGCCCCCCAACTTCCTAATAAATGGACTAATTGGATTTGTTCTTGTATATCTTCACCCACTTTTTTTGTCATTGTCAATGGGGAAGTTTGTGGGTTTTTTAATGGTAATAGGGGTCTTCACCAAGGTGACCCCGTTCGCCTTTTTTATTTACAATAGCCATGGAAATGTTTTCAACGCTTATGTATTAATGTTGTGAAAATGGGTTAATCGTTTCCCCTTTCATTAAGGGATCTATTCCATATCACACCTCTTTGTGGATGACCTCATGATTTTTGGTAGTGTTGATCCGCAAATTGCCATGAATCTTAAATGTCTTTTCTCCAATTTCAATGATCATTCATGCCTTGGGATTAACCTTCAGAAAATGTGGTTGTTTTCTCTTGATCCTTCTAGTCAAAACAAATCATTAAATCTATCCTCAATATGGAGGAAGGCCAATTACCTTTTAGGTATTTAGGCCTTCCCCATTACTTTACTAGGCTTCACATTAGAGATTGTAAATCTAGGAAGCTTGGGGGATGAAAGGCTAGCCTTTTCTCTTTCGTTGGCAAAGTGGAACTGATCAAATCGACCTTCTTAAATCTTCACATCTTTTGGTCACTTGCTTTTTTGCTCCTCAAGGCTGTTTTGACATATTGGAAAGGAGAATAAGGATTTTTCTATTGGGGACTCAAAAGTCCACTCGATTAGTTGGGAATAAATTTGTGAACCCAAGCAACAAGGGGGCCTTGAAACCTCTACTAAAGCATGCCTCATTAAACAACTCTGGAAAATCATTTGTAAGGAGGAAAGCCTTTGGGGAAATGGATATAGGAGAAATATATTGGAAATGTATCTATATGGCATGCAAAAATTCTCCTATGCATCATGAGTTTGGCACAATATTTTCAATGTTCTAGATATTGTCAAGAAACATACCAGATTCTTGGTTGGAACAAGGAATCTCACTTTCTTCTGGTGTGACCCTTGGCTTGGCAATGACAATCTCATTGATCAATATGGCGAGCAGGTAGCCTCTAAATTGGGTATGGGGCTTGATGTTAAGGTTAGCACCTTTATTTAGGATGTTGAATGACAAACCCCCTACCCAACTTCTTCAGACTTAATTGAAATCTTCGACCAAATGAGATGGATATGCTTTGTCTCGACTGAGGACGAAGTTTTCTAGACATTATTCCTAAAGGGCTATATATCCTTTAATTTGGCAGTTCAGGCTTGTTAACATTTGGGAACTAATGTCCCTTGTACTGATTTAGTCTGGTTTAAATGAAACATTCCTAAGCACTCCATCACTGCTTAGATGGTTTTCCTAAGTAGCCTTAAGACTAAAGATATACTAGTTAGATTCAATATTATCAGTAATGGTGATTTCCTCTTTTGTCCTTTTTATATGGAGAGGATAGAGCACATTTTTTTCATCTGCCCTTACACCCAATGGGTCTGACAGATGATTCATTGAAAGCTGCCTATCCCATATTCTCTCCCTCCCTCCATTGTTTAAGCGATTAATCGTCTCCTGTAAAATTCGATTGGCCCAATTAGCAATTTGTTAAGTAGGCTCTGTTTCCTTGCCCTTGCTTGGCACATTTGGAGGGAATGTAATTATTGTCTTTTCAATAATAATTTTGATTTAGGACCAATGCATGAACTAAGTAACATGTGAGATCAAATAGCGAAATTAAAATATTTAACAAAAAACACAAACATCGATATAATCATCACAAATATCATGAAAATCAAAAGAAACTCATGCATAATCCTAGCCTAAGCTACCAACATCGTAACACAAGATCATTAAATAAAAAGAAACTAGGATCTAATAGATGTAGGGACATCCAGTTAGCATAGGGTACAAGTCTATTTCAAAATAGGAAACCTAATACAACATAGGGTGAAAATTATGGTTTGGGTAATTTGGGAAAGTAGGAAATTAGGAATTTTAGGTTTAGGGTTAAGGTTTCGGGGATGGAAGAAAGGAATTTTGATATAATGATGGTGGGAAACCAAAAGGGGCAAGTGAGATTCACATGTGTGGTCGTACGTGTGGCGTGGGAAGATGGGTTTAGGTCGGTTAGGGTTTGGATTGTGGATGGTTATGGGAATGTTGAGTTTGGGAGAAGACGAAGATCTATGATGGAGAGAATGAAGAACCTGAAGAAAATACTTGGATGAGGAGGAAAACAGAAGAACTTGTGGGGATAGATGGAGACCTCGCACATCCGTTGATGAAGATTAACCTTGCACCAATCTTCCTTCCAAATCACATGGAAGTGTCTTCAAATCGCATGAAGATGAGAGAAGAAAGCAAGAGCTTTTTTCTCTCTCTCTCTCTCTCTCTCTCTCTCTGTTTTTATTTTTTATTTATTTTAATTATCATAAATTCCAATGGGAGAGAGGTCACATGCCACCCTCTTTTTATAGATCCAAGAAGTTTAAAAAATTACAATAATCATTGTCTTGTGAATTTTAACGAAAATAACCCTAGTCTAAATAAAATCAACCAAAGCACTCATAATGTGTCCAAATATAAAATAATCAAAAATTACATCCTAAAATATGATAAAGTCTAAAACTGATGTAGATGATCAACGATCAATGGCTTGATCATGCGATCCATGCGATCCAATGGCCCGATCGTTGCGTCCTTCCGATCCAACGGTCTGGATCACTCCATAAAGCAGCCCATGTGCATCTTCCCAGTGCGGGGACTTCCAGATGCTCGCACATGCACATGGGGTCTTCAGCAGGATCACGGGTACTCACCTAACCATAGGGAAATCGGTGCAGCCTGCCTCCTCCTCTGATACGTACGTTCGGGTGTACATGACGTGATGTCCTCATCAAATTTTCTTCTGAAAGAGATTATCCTTAGATGAATTCTCAAGGAGGTGAGATCTCATGCCGCATTCATTGAAGGCCCTTTATTAGCATTGGCTACTCTGGGGCATATTTTGGCGGCTTGGAGTCTCTCTACAACTTTTCACCACACAGCCCTACATACGATAGGCCTTGTCCTTCAAGAGACCCCGATCCTTGTTGGATACTCTCTTGAGCATAAATTAATTCCAGAAAGGTTGGGCTCCTCTATTCAACCCCACCTCTTGAATCATTTGGGAGCTATTCCTGTGGTTGACAGTTAAGGGCCTAAAGACAAAAGCCTTCCTATTACTGTATGGTCTAATATGACTTATTTCTGCTATGGTTTCCGGTCTTTTGCTTGAAGTGCATAATGAAGGTTGCCATGTTGCGGTTAAGAGTCCTGATAGATACTCTCGGAGCATGTGGCTATTTGCCCGTTGTTAGTGTTATGAGCGTGTGTGCCTAGTTCTTGGTGTGTGTGGGGCCTTGCATGTGGGCCTGAATGTGCCTCTTGTTGGCCTCTGTGTTATGGGCTTTCAGTCCTTTGTTATTTAGGCTTTAGTTGTTGTTGTTGTTTTTTTTTTTTTCCAATATCTCGAGTCTCTTCAATATTAAGGGCATATTTGTAATTGTATAAGGCTATCTATTATAAATAAGAGAGTTTGACGTCCAACCCTAGTATACTTTCTTCTCTCTCTCAAATTGTTTTCTACTCTAACATGGTATTAGAGCTAGGAAAGCTCTCTTCCTGATTTCTCTTCTTATTTTGCCCTTTCTCTTCTTGATTCTCTCTTCTTTCTCTTCTTTGTTTTTCTTTTCTTTCCGAGGATTTGGTTTGAGACTCAGCATGGTCTAGCCAACTATATGATTTGATTTTTGAAGGGGTCCTATGGATGATTCATATTCTGTGGTGTGTTGTTGATTGTTGCAATTCCAGGTTTGGTCGATTCTGCCTCAGGATTTTCTCCAGTTTTCTTGTGACAAAACTGGATTATATTGTCTAGGGTGTGGTGGAGTTTTTCTGTTGAAGCAAATTTTGGGTTGCTTTGGCTAGGGTTTTTTGGATTTTTTCTGTTGAAGCAGATTTTTGTGTTGCCTTGGCTAGGGTTTGTTGGAATTTTCTGTCCTTGTTGAAGCAGATTTTTATGTTGCTTTGGATATTGTCTATTAGGGTAGAAGTTTGGGTATGTTTTGCCATAATTTTCAACAATCATATTTTTGGACAACAATTGGGTTATTAGTATTATTTCAGCCTGTTTTTTGGCCGCAAGACCCCCTTCCATGTGTGATTGGGTTTGGACATTCATTGAAATTTCTTATTGTAGTCGTTCGTTTTCCTTGTTATTGTTATTTATAACATTATTTTGTCATTTGTTGTTTGAGATTCTATATGGTTTCATCATCTAAATGAGACTGTAGACCCCGTCAATTCCAGAATGGAATGATTAGTTGTTCATTTTGAGAACCCTGGTCTGCAGATTACAACACAAATCAAAGTCAAGTAATTACCTTCAATGGCCTAAAGCAGTCGAGATGTTTATTAGAGGCAAACAGAAGTTGGGATATATATATATATGGTAGTATAAAAGAATCACCCTCTACCACTGATCCCTCATATGTTGAATGGAAATCAAACAATTTGTTAGTTATATCGTGGCTCTTAAACTCTATGGAACCAAAAGTTAGTGAGTTTTTTTTTTTTTTGCCATACACTGCTCTTGAGATTTGGTTGACGACCTATGAATTGTATTCCAATTAGAACAATATGGCCCACATTTCTAACGACTATTAGGATATTAGTCACTTGTGACGGGAGAAATCTATGTTTGATTATTATGTTAAGATGTGTGGTCTGTGGCAGGAATAATCGTTTCTCCATAATCTTCAATTTCGTGTGTTGTACAGATGTGGATGCAAATAAAAAAAGCATTGAAAAGAAACAAATCTTTGAGCTATTGGCAGGTCTTAATGCTGAATTTGAATAAGTTTGTGCTCAGATTCTTGAATTACCTTATTTACCATCGCTTAATAGTGTGTATGCTTTGCTGTTATGTGATGAGAAGTATCAGACAACTATGGGTTTCACTGTGGTTGAAAATTTGCCTTAGTGACAGGATCCAGAAACTTTGATCATACTAGTGCTGGTCATGGATGTGGTATATGAAGAGGTGGTTGTGATGGTGGTAGATGTCTTAGACATAGTCCTGGTCATGGTCGTAACATGGATCGGTTGTGTACTTATTGTGGCAGATATGGACACACTGTTGACTTATTGCTAGGTTCTTGATAGTCGTCCTGAGGGTAAAGCGACCAATTTTTCTGCCTTGGATGGTAGGGATTCTCAGGTTACTGTTGGGGACGCGATACCTTACACAACTTCATCTGTGGTTCCATCAGTTGGTGATGTAAATCTGAATATGATACTTTGTTAAGGGATGCCACTCAGTATAAGGTCTCCTCATTCACTTCCTTGGCCTGGACAGGTAACACAACACATCCATTACCTTTTATACTACTTCTGCGCCAAGACCTTGGATTATTGTTTTGGGATTATTGATTATATGACAGACATCTGGTTCTTTTTCTTCATTTACTCCTAATCCAAATTTAGGTCGTATGAAATTAGGAGAAGGAACCCTAACATCGATTGGGGGTAGGGTTACCGTGTCTGTTTTTCTGTCTTTCTCCTTGTCATCTATCTTGTTTGTTTGTAGTATTGCATCTAAATTTGCTATTAGTCAGTAAGGTTATAAAGGACTTGAATTGTAGTGTCATGTTTTATCCCGATCGTTTTGTTTTCCAGGATCCGAAGATGAAGCTGCTTGGTGATGGACATGAGAATGATGGTTTATGTTTTTGGTTTAAATACTTCAAGTCATGTTAGTGTGTTAGTGTTAAGAATGAAGACCTTTATATTAGGCTTTATAGGTTTGGTCATCCCTCTAGGCTAGGCTTACAGTCTTTATTACTTGCGTCAGTCAAGTCTAAAACTTATAGTGTAAGGGGTTTTAGCCAAGCACCATAAGCCCGTTTATTCTCTTGGGAAGAAATGGTCCAGTAGAATTTTTTCTTTGGTTCATTAAGATGTATGATGTCCAATTCCTATTGTTTTAATGGATTTAAATATTGTCTCGTTTATTAATGATGCATCTCATATGATGTGGATTTATTTAAAGAAAATTAGAGATGAGGTTAACTATATTTTTAAAATGTTTCATAGTTGGGTAAAAAATCAATTTAATGTGAATATTGAAACTCTTCTTAGGGCTCGTTTGGGAGCTTCGTTTGGGAGCTTGTTAATGGTGGTAAATGGGAAATGGAATTGGAGGTAAATGAATTGGGAGTAAATGAAATGCATTTGAAATCCAAATATTTTGTTTGGATGAGAGTAAATGGGAGGAATTGGAATGCATTGGAAAATTTCAAGTCGTCTATCTGGACTGACCGACCTGGGTTGACATCGATCAATGGACTACATCCTAGCGGTTTTGATTTGGATAAAATTTATTGGACCATTTATCCAAATATGTGTTTACAAAAAAGGGTGGACGGTGTGGATATAAGGAAACTACATTACAATGGGCAGCATGGATGTGGCCCACTTGAGCTTCGGATATGCTTCAATTTTGGCCTCAACTGAAAAAATGGGCTGGCAAAACAAATGGACGATGTGGATGAAGCACATACACTCAAGGCGTGGATGAAGCACATACACTCTAGTAGACCACACCGACTAATGCCCTTACGAAGTTTTCAATGTTAGTTCAATTAAAGTCACACTACTTCCCATGGTGGGGTCCACTTGGTTAACAAGGTGTGACTCATTTTTTCTGCTGTTGTCCAGCAATGATCTGGATAAATTGATTGACGTTGTTGATCCAACCACCTGCAAGGATGGGACGGTCCGTGATTCTGGTGATATGGACGCGAATTGCCTATTGACTTTGATAGAACTGAGTTGACTGCTGGACACTGTTCTATGTGTCACACCATGATGTATGTGGTTCATCTAGGTCGTCCATCCATTTTTCAGATTATTTTAGGGCATCGACCCACAAATGAGGCATTACCAAATATCTTGTACACCACACCACAGAAACCGTGGTGATCGAACGCCCACCGTTAAAAGCTTCATGGATGCGAAATTTTTTTCGAGTAAGCCGATTGTTGATTTTTCCCTTCATCCAATTTAGTGGTGAACTAATCTACAGCTTGGATAGAAAGTCAAAATTGTAGTGGGCCATAGGCAGCTTTCAATGAAGGGCTCAAATCACCACTGTTTTCTTCCATTGTGGTCCACATGAGACTTGGATCTGTGAGAATTTTTAGATCATGCCCTAAAGTCGAAAGGGATAATGGATGAACGACGTGGTGAAAACACATAAAGCATTGCTGGGGTCCCAGCATTGAAACCTTCGTAAGGGCATGCAGATCGAAACTTCCAGTGTAGACATCACAGGAAGAAGTGGCGATATTCAACCACATCATTGAAACCTTCTTAAGGGCCCATCGTGGAAAGTTATGATGGTATGGAGGTTCCATAGACGACTCTAGAAGACTCATGCATATTGGTATTCCCCACATAGATCCCACAACAACCTCCATTCTCTACGTATTTCCCACAAGGATAGTACACTATCCATCTTTCATCCTGTATTATTGAGCATGGGTACTGTAGACCCACCTCTATGTCAGTTGCAGTGTTGAACCGTAACAGCTACTAATGTCGATGTTGTTCTTCCTTCGCCGCTTCCCACTGATGCGTGGTGCTGGAGAACTTATTTACATAGGATGAATCAATGAGTTCGAGTTAGAACAGGGTTAATGGGTGGACAAACTTCTTTGTCCAAAGTAACAGGAGATGGAGGAGAGAGGTCATCATCCTTGGCGATGGGAGGTACCTGTTGCCCGGTGCAAGAAATGGTGGAAGAGTCGCTTCCCACTAATGCACTGCCATGGAGAACCTGTTTACACAATGTGAATTAGTGAGTTTGTGTTAGGATGGGTTTGCAAAGAAGAGAAACCTCTCCGTCGAATGTAGCAGGTAGATGGACGAGAGAGGTCAGCGTTTATGGCGATGGGAGGTACTTGTTATCCACTATTGGAAATGGTGGAAGAGTTGTGTTGAGAACCGTCTGTGAGTAATGCATCTTTATAAAAATCAAAGGGAGAAGAATTTTTACAATGGTGGTCCATTGGACTACTGAATGCTTTTCAGATGTCTTTCAGACAGGTGTATTTACGCCAAAATCTTCCAGGGATTTCCATTTTGGTGATCGAAATATCTCATGATTTCCTGAGGAAGCCAGTCGGTTTTTCACAACCACTCCTAAGTAAATGAATGGTGGAAATTCAATGAAAATTAAACAACGGTGAGATATCATTATGACATATTTACAGTTGATTTACCATGGAATCGGAAAATCAAACAGGCCCTTCCAAATCCTTTCTCATAGAGAGGATTTCATTTGCATGCCCATTTACTCCCATTTCATTTAATTTCCATGCATTTACTTCCATCCAAACACACCTCAAATACCATTTACTTCCATTTACCCTCAATTCCTCCCATTTACCTCCATTTACTCCCATTCAAACGGCCCCTTAGGGGCCTGTTTGGTTTTCCAATTTCCGGTGTAATTCAATGTAAATGGGCCATCATTACCATTTCAGGGTGTTTATTTAAAAGAGACTTACGACACAAATATCAATGTTCAAATACACCTGTAAAGTAAACAGGTAAAGGAAATTGTAATCATTACAATTTGTTACATTATAAAATTACCATCTTTATAGTGATGCCCTTGTAAAATAGACAATGGTATTTATAATCATTGCAGTCAAATGTAACCGATGTCACACTTGGGTAAGTATACCCATTTCCAGCCAATTGCCGTTGTAATTGGACAACCAAACATGCAGGAAATGTGGTGGTTGTTGGGAGATGCAAGAGTGCCCTCATTTCAAAGCTAGCTAATGCCCCCTCCAACAACTCCCCTTGCATCATACCCTAAGCTGAATTAGCTTTGCTCATTCCACTTGACCTAGATCTTTAGTCCTTTCCGCCTCTACCTTCTTCGAAAGGGTAGAAAGGCCTCCCTCCTTCCTCTTCTTTTCTCTTGTTTTTAGCCTTTTCTTTTCCTTGGCCTTGGGTGGCGGCTGTCTCTTCTTCTTTTCTTTTTGTTTTTTTCCCTGGTCTGGGGTATGGGCCCGTGTATTTTTTGGGTCGCCTGCCCTTTGGTAGGAAATAAGAGTTTTTTTGCCTGCTTTCCAAAAAAAAGAAGAAAAGTAAATAAATAAAAGAATGATTAGGTAAACTTGGATGCAGCCATACAGGTAGGAGGCTTTGTAGTTTCCAAAGGAGTTAGTGCAGGCAGAGTTAGCGAGAAGCCTATCCAGTTTACTCTCAATGCTTTGTGCTTCCGAACTAGAATTAGACCATGAAAATATGTCATCGGAAACAGTGTTCATATTACCAGTATCATGACATGTATCCTTGGTTGGGTGATGGGGACATCACGCGCACACGCGCACTCATGCCGCCCCCCTATGCACGTACGTACGTAGGAGGACCCCACCATCGATCTGGCTCGATGACGACGTCCAGGGAGGGCCTCCTAACTAGAAGTCAAGTTTTGGTTCAGAAAAGTGGCCCGATAGTCAAGAAAAGCCAACCATGGGATCTCATGATCGTGGCCCACTCGTCGGATTGGTTTTATATTTTAGGTTTTGCTTATTGTTATTATTTAGAACATCGTGAACGCTTTAGATTTCCTTTTTTGATTTTTATTTTAGTTTACTTTATCGCCAAGTAATAGGTGTCGCACATGGTGCGAGTTTTTGGGTATAGAGTTCTCCCTATAAATAGGCACCCCTTGTAGTTCTTTTCATTCATTGAAGTTAATAAAAAAATTCCTGCTTTATTTTTCTGCTCTCTTCGGGAGTTGTGGAAGAATTCAAAAGTGGGTGCGAAGCCCTCCCTTTTTGAAGGGCTAACTACCGTGGTGCGAAGCCACATCGATCCCAATTCACCCCCATTTTCCATCATCTTTTTTTTTTCCATCTTCCCCACCATCCGTACTTCGAATTTGTCCTTTTGTTGCATCAGATTTCTTCATTGAAGCAGGTTTCCAGATTTCGGCCTGCAGGCAAGCTGAAACTTCGGCGGAGCTGAGATTTGGGGGTTTTGGAGTCCATCCCTGGCCGACCAGGGGCAAGGTGGCCTTTTTCTGAATAGTGGGTCCCACACACGTGCTGCCGAGATCACAAGCACGTCCGTCTGGGCCATTGTTGCTGTCCACACGCAGGATCATCTTTTGGCTCAAGTTTTTATCCTCTTTTATCCTCTCATAGCCATTTTTCATGAATCCTAACCGTAGATTACATGATCCCTAATTGATTTGCCTCTTTTTATCACCTTAGGGTTCATTGAATTAAAATTAGAGAATCCCTTGGATTAGGGACTGATTTTTATGCATGAGTAGTTAATTTTATTTCCCTTTGACATTGTTTGGCTTATAATTTTATTGGTCCAGTCCTAGCCTGTGTCGGCTTGGACCCGCATAGATTCCCCTTTAATTGAATGTTTGGATTTTCATGTGGGATGTGGAATTTGTGTGATTGTTTCTGAATTGGTGTGATCTAAGCCTGCAATCTTGCAGTATCATGACATGTATCCTTGGCTGGGGATATGGAAACATGTATCGATATCACCGATATTATTGTAGATACCCAGAAATGTATTGTTGATTGGGGGAAACAATGGGGAAACATGGGGAAAATGGTGGAATTTCTTCATGAAACTTCAGGAGATGCTAAAACATACATATTTGCATATTGAAGAATCAAATAATAGTAAAAAAGACGGATATTTGCAGATTTAAAAATCAAATAATTAGTTTCCCTTTAATAAGAGCCTCAAAGCATCTATTAGTGACTTGGGGAAACATGTGGAAAATGGTGGATCCATTCATCCATCCATCCTACCAGGCATGCACATAATACATACAAACACACATGCATGATCGATCAATCCAACCATCCATCCATCCATCCATGCATGCATATATACAATGACACATACATATATACACACATGCATGATCCATTCATGGTGGCAACATTTCCTGATGTCTTGTGCGATGTTTCCAGATCTCAAGGGTGCCATACATGGTGTGATGCTGATACATAAAACATTGCTTGTTGTAAATATCTTCCATCCAACGTTTGAAGAGAAAAAAGGAACAATATCCTCCATTTGACAATAATAATTTGTCTGACTGGTGGCCAGCAATGGTCCACATTGAATAGTTAAAATGCACTTATTGTATAGGTTAGATTTCTGGCGAGGAAGATATTGAGGTGCACAACCCATTTGTCACGTGTCCCACCAGATGAGTAGCATGGATCACAGAGCTGGGTGTGTACTTTGGTAAGAAATTTATATATCATTTTGTCTAGACTCTAGAAGCTTTGAGTTTTCAGTCTGATGCAAATGGAATTCTTTCTAGGTCTGCCGGGGGTTTTGTCTGTTAGGCCTGATACAGATTTTGAATCTGTAAAAAAGGATTACAGTTTCTCGAACCTTTTGTTGGGTCACCTATCAAAATCTAATGGAGGAGCCAGTCAAATATCTTCTGAGAAAAGTTCCGAGTACTGGCT